>NW_027362772.1:58627541-58808704 GCF_046119375.1 Phyllobates terribilis | reverse complement strand
CCGGGGTATGGTGAGTATGTGTGAGCGTGTGTGTGTGTGTGCAAGGCAGATATCATTGTGTGATGTCAGTTTATATGTATTTTTGTGTTGCAAATGTGTTTATGCGTGTACGTATATGTCTGTATATGTTTCAGTGTGTATAGATGGCTATGTGCGGCTTCCCGCTGTGTATAGATGGCTATGTGCGGCCTCCCGCTGTGTATAAATGGCTATGTGCGGCCTCCCGCTGTGTATAGATGGCTATGTGCGGCCTCCCGCTGTGTATAGATGGCTACATGCGGCCCCCTGCTGTGTATAGATGGCTATGTGCGGCCTCCTGCTGTGTATAGATGGCTACATGCGGCCTCCCGCTGTGCATAGATGGCTACGTGCGGCCTCCCACTGTGTATAGATGGCTATGTGCGGCCTCCAGCTGTGTACAAATGGGTATGTGCGGCCTCCTGCTGTGTATTGATGGCACCGTGCGGCCTCCTGCTGTGTATTGATGGCACCGTGTGGCCCCCTGCTGTGTATAGATGGCTATGTGCGGTCTCCCGCTGTGTATAGATGGCGCCATGCGGCCTCCCGCTGTGTATAGATGGCTACGTGCGGCCTCCTGCTGTGTAGAGATGGCTACGTACGGCCTCCCGCTCTGTATAGATGGCTACATGTGGCATCCCGCTGTGTATAGATGGCTACGTGCGGCCTCCTGCTGTGTATAGATGGCTATGTGCGGCCTCCAGCTGTGTACAGATGGCTATGTGCGGCCTCCTGCTGTGTATTGATGGCACCGAGTGGCCTCCTGCTGTGTATAGATGGCTACGTGCGGCCTCCCGCTGTGTATAGATGGCTATGTGCGGCCTTCCGCTGTGTACAGATGGCTATGTGCGGCCTCCTGCTGTGTATTGATGGCACCGTGCGGCCTCCTGCTGTGTATAGATGGCTACGTGCGGCCTTCCGCTGTGTATAGATGGCTACGTGCGGCCTCCCGCTGTGTATAGATGGCTACGTGCGGCCCCCCGCTGTGTATAGATGGCTATGTGCGGACCCCCGCTGTGTATAGATGGCTACGTGCGGCCTTCCGCTGTGTATAGATGGCTACGTGCGGCCTCCCGCTGTGTATAGATGGCTACGTGCGGCCCCCCGCTGTGTATAGATGGCTATGTGCGGACCCCCGCTGTGTATAGATATTTATGTGCGGCCTCCCGCTGTGTATAGATGGCTACGTGCGGCCTCCTGCTGTGTATAGATGGCGCCCTGCTGCCCCCTGCTATGTATAGATGGTTTTGTGCAGCCTCCTGCTGTGTATAGATGGCTACGTGCGGCCTCCTGCTGTGTATAGATGGCTATGTGCGGACCCCCGCTGTGTATAGATGGCTATGTGCGGCCTCCCGCTGTGTATAGATGGCTACGTGCGGCCTCCTGATGTGTATAGATGGGGCCCTGCTGCCCCCTGCTGTGTATAGATGGTGTAGCGCTGGCGTCCCTGCCCTCTGCTAGGCAGGGACGCTGCTCCCCTCACCGCTCTGCTCCGTGCCCGGCGTCCTCTCCCCGCTCTGCTGTCAGCGCGCGCTCCTTCCCGGCGTCCTCCTCCCGCTCTGCTCTCAGCGCGCGCTCCTTCCCGGCCCCTGTGCTTAGGGCGCGCGCGCGCGCGCTCCCCTCCTCTTAAAGGGGCCGCGCGCGTCGTCCTAAGGAGTCCCCGGCCAATGGCCGGAGGACTTCATCATATATAAGGCACCTCCTCCAAAATGGAGGTGCCCGAGCAATGTTGTTTGCACCTGTGTCTCACCTGTGCTTCAGCCCTCAGGTCCCGCTGCCAGTTACCTGCCAGTTTCCTGCCAGTTACCTGCCTGATTCCTGCCTGAATACTTGTTACCTGTCTGCCAGTCTGAGGTCCGACGGTCTGCCTTACTACTCCTGTCAGTCTGTCTAAAGGACCAGCCTGCCCGCTCACCTGGGAGCGCACATCAGCTACCTGCCTGCTTTCCTGAGGTCCGACGGTCTGCCTTACAACTCCGGTCAGTCTGTCTATGGACCAGCTTGCCCGCTCACCTGGGAGCGCTTCTCCGTTACCTGCCTGCTTGCCAGCCCGGAGGCTCCGTTGTCACGTGCTGTGACCACCAGCTATTCCAGACTCTTGCCCGCTCACCTGGGAGCGCTTCTCCGTTACCTGCCTGCTTGCCTGCCCGGAGGCTCCGTTGTCACGTGCTGTGACCATCAGCTACTTCAGACTCTTGTCCGCTCACCTGGGAGCGCTTCTCCGTTACCTGCCTGCTTGCCAGCCCGGAGGTTCCGCCGTCACGTGCCGTGACCACCTGCTATTCCAGAGACTCTCGCTTGCTCACCTGGGAGCTCACATCTACCATCTGCCTGCTAGCCTACCCGGAGGCTCTGCCATCACAGGTCGTACCTACCCTTTACCCAGAGACTGCCCTGATCACTTGCCGTATCTCCCTGTCCGTTCATCCAGAGACTGCCACCCGCTCCCTTACAAGGGCCGCCCCCTTGTATAGTAGCTCTGAGGTTCCGCCTCCCAGACCCGTTACAGTTTGCTCGGGCCATGGAACCCGATGGCACCCAAGCTCCCTCGCTCTCGGACCTCTGTCTTGAACTGTCCCGTCAGAGGTCCCAACAGGAGTCCATCCTGGGTCACCTGCGGAATGTTAATACTCGCCTGAACACTCTGTCTGATCCACCAACAACCTCCGCCAGTGCCATATCTTGCAATCCGGCAGCTCCGCTGCCCACTAATACCATGGTATCCTACCCCGGACCCCGGCTTTCTGCACCTCCTCGCTTCGGAGGCGACTCCGTCCAGGCTCGGGGCTTCTTAAATCAGTGCACCCTGCATTTCGAACTTTTGTCCTACCAGTTTAACTCCGACCGGGCCAAAATTGCCTTCATCATGTCCCATCTCACCGGGGAGGCCCTGGCCTGGCTAAATCCTCTATGGGAGAGAGGAGACCCCCTGGTGTCCAACTTGCCTGCTTTTCTCACGGCTTTCCGGAAAGTCTTCGACGAACCCGGACGGAAGACCTCATCTGCATCATCGTTGCTACGCCTCCGTCAGGGGAGTCTCACTGTGGGCCAATATGCCATACGGTTCCGTACCCTTGCCTCGGAGCTGGCCTGGGATAACGACGCTCTGGTTTCCGTCTTCTGGGAGGGTCTGTCCGGCCGTATTAAAGATGAACTTGCCGGTCGGGACATTCCTACCACTCTCGATGACTTAATAACTCTTGCCACCCGGATTGACCTACGGTTCCAGGAGCGTGCCAGAGAGGTCACCCGTGAGAGGAGGTTACCACGTCTAGCTCCTACTTTTCAGAAACCCGTCACTCCTTCTGTCTCTAACCAGGTACACCCTCCTGAGCCTATGCAGGTCGACCAGACCAAGATGGTCAAGACCCATCAGGACTTACGCCGTGCCGAGGGGACCTGCTTCTACTGTGGCAGTAAGGAGCACCGGATCCGTGCCTGCCCGGAGAGGTCGGGAAACGCCTGTGTCTAGGTTCGCTCAGAGAGGTCCACCTAGACAAGAATAAATCCTCTCCATCCCTGCTGTTGTCAGTTTCAATCGTCTACGGGGAGAACCGTTTTTTCGAACTAGCCCAACTGGACTCTGGAGCAGCCGGGAATCTTATTTCACAGTCCCTGGTAGAGAAATACCGCATCCCCACCAAACCTCTGGCTGTACCCTTGTCTGTGGCTGCCGTGGATGGGGGTCTCTTACCACGCCCCATCCAACTCATCACCGAATCCATTACTCTGCAGGTGGGAATGCTGCATTCTGAGAGTATCTCCTTTCATGTTCTGCCTGGACTCTCTCACGCCCTCTTGCTAGGTCTGCCTTGGCTCCAGAAACATGCACCCGTGCTTGACTGGCAAACCGGAGAAGTCCTTCGCTGGGGACAAGACTGTCATAAGACCTGCCTGGTTCCCGTCCATCCCGTCCGTCCCTCTCCTACCCCAGCTAATCTACCTGGACTTCCAATTCCTTATTGGTCTTATGCTGATGTCTTTAATAAAAAGGAGGCAGAGACATTACCCCCTCATAGACCATACGACTGTCCCATCGACCTGTTACCCGGTACTACTCCTCCCCGTGGGCGTATTTATCCTTTATCCGCTGCTGAGACCCGGTCGATGTCCGAATATATTGAGGAGGATCTGGCCAGGGGATTCATCCGGAAATCTACCTCCCCGGCGGGAGCAGGCTTCTTTTTCGTCAAAAAGAGGGACGGCTCTCTCCGTCCCTGTATAGACTATAGAGGCCTAAACCAGATCACGGTGAAGAATAAGTATCCCCTTCCGCTCATTCCAGAATTATTTGATCGTCTGAGGGGGGCTAGAATCTTCACCAAACTAGACCTCCGTGGGGCGTACAACCTGGTTCGTATCCGTCAAGGGGATGAATGGAAGACGGCATTCAACACCCGGGACGGCCACTATGAATACCTGGTAATGCCCTTTGGTCTCTGTAACGCTCCTGCCGTCTTTCAAGAGTTGGTCAATGACATCTTCCGGGACCTTCTCTACTCCTGCGTAGTGGTGTACCTGGACGACATCTTGGTCTTCTCTCCGGATCTCCAGACTCACCGGAGGGACGTTCGTCAGGTCCTGCTCAGGCTCAGGCAGAATCACCTCTTCGCTAAATACGAGAAGTGCCTCTTTGAGCAGACCTCGCTTCCGTTTTTGGGCTACATTATTTCTCAGACCGGCCTACGAATGGATCCAGAGAAACTGTCTGCCATCGAGAAATGGCCTCGACCGGAGGGGCTGAAGGCCATTCAGCGGTTCCTGGGCTTCGCCAACTACTACCGCCTCTTCATACCACACTTCTCTTCCCGGACTGCCCCAATTTCCGCGCTCACCCGTAAGGGTACTAATCCCAAAGAGTGGCCGCCCGAAGCAGAAGAAGCCTTTCTTTCCTTAAAACAGGCCTTCTCTTCCGCCCCGGTGCTGCATCGCCCGGACGGCAACAAGCAGTTCTTCCTGGAAGTGGACGCCTCCTCCTCTGGAGCTGGAGCGGTACTTACTCAAAAATCTTCTTCCGGGAGGATGGTAACTTGCGGCTTCTTCTCTAAACTCTTCTCCTCCTCAGAGCGCAATTATTCCATAGGAGATCGAGAGTTATTGGCCATCAAACTGGCATTGGAGGAGTGGCGTTACCTGCTTGAGGGGGCTCTTCACCCGGTAATAATTTACACTGACCACAAGAACTTGGCTTACCTCCAGCATGCCCAGAGACTTAACCCGCGCCAAGCCCGGTGGTCCTTGTTTTTTGCTCGTTTTGATTTTGTCCTTCATTTTCGCCCGGCTGACAAAAACGTCAAGGCGGACGCCTTGTCTCGATCCTTTCTGGTATCTGATCTCGAGGAAGATCCGAAACACATCATCGATCCCGCCAGAGTAATGCAGGTGGCTCCCGTGAGTCTAAATCGTCTCCCTCCCGGAAAGACGTTCGTATCAGTACCTGATCGGGAGAAGATCCTTCACTGGGGTCACTCGTCTAAACTGGCTGGCCACGCTGGTCAGAAGAAGACCCTCCAGCTTATTTCCCGACACTACTGGTGGCCTACCCTGCACAAGGATGTAATAGACTTTGTTTCTGTCTGTGTGTCCTGCGCCCGCAACAAGGTTCCGAGACATCTGCCAGCCGGTCGCCTCCTTCCGCTCCCAGTACCTGCTGCCCCCTGGCAGCATATTGCAATGGACTTCATAACTGACCTCCCACTCTGCCGGTTGTACGGTCATTTGGGTGGTCGCTGACCGCTTCTCCAAGATGGCTCATTTCGTTCCCCTGTCAGGCCTCCCGTCTGCACCCGAGCTAGCTAGAGACTTTATTCGTCACATCTTCCGTCTTCATGGCCTGCCCCTCCACATCGTGTCGGATCGTGGGGTACAGTTCACCTCACGCTTCTGGAGAGCCACTTGTAAACTACTAGACGTCACCCTGGACTTCTCTTCCGCTTACCACCCACAGTCCAATGGTCAAGTGGAGCGGATCAATCAGAACCTGACCAGTTACCTCCGGCACTTCGTTAATGCCCACCATTCTGACTGGGTGGATCTCCTACCATGGGCCGAGTTCTCTTACAATAATCACGAGAGCGAATCCTCCTCCAAATCCCCGTTTTTTGTAGTCTTTGGTCAGCATCCTCGGATTCCTTTTCCTGTCTCCACCTCGGTGGACAACCCGGCTGCGGAATCTCTCGTTAGCAAATTTTCCTCCATTTGGGAGAGTACCCGATCCGCACTCCTTCAGTCTTCCGAGCGTATGAAAAGACACGCTGACAAAAAACGTCTGGACCCTCCTCAATTCCGTCCTGGGGATAAAGTCTGGCTTTCGTCCAAATATGTCCGGCTCAAGATCCCTTCCTATAAGTTAGGGCCTCGGTTCATCGGCCCACTGGAGGTCATCAGTTAGATCAACCCGGTGGCCTATAAATTGAAACTCCCGGCCAACTTACGGATCCCTAACTCCTTCCATGTATCTCTCCTCAAACCTGTGGTACTTAACTCTTTTTCCAAGTCTACAGGTACGCCTCCTGCTCCGGTTTCTGCTGAGGACGAGTTTGAGGTAGAGAACATTCTTGCCACCAAAAGGGTAAGAGGAAAGACCTTTTTTCTGGTAGATTGGAAGGGGTTTGGTCCTGAGGAGAGAACGTGGGAGCCCCGGGAGAACATCCATGCCCCTCTCATCCTAGCTAAATTTCTGTCTGGCCTAAAAAAGGGGGGGCCTAAAGGGGGGGGTACTGTAGCGCTGGCGTCCCTGCCCTCTGCTAGGCAGGGACGCTGCTCCCCTCACCGCTCTGCTCCGTGCCCGGCGTCCTCTCCCCGCTCTGCTGTCAGCGCGCGCTCCTTCCCGGCGTCCTCCTCCCGCTCTGCTCTCAGCGCGCGCTCCTTCCCGGCCCCTGTGCTTAGGGCGCGCGCGCGCGCGCTCCCCTCCTCTTAAAGGGGCCGCGCGCGTCGTCCTAAGGAGTCCCCGGCCAATGGCCGGAGGACTTCATCATATATAAGGCACCTCCTCCAAAATGGAGGTGCCCGAGCAATGTTGTTTGCACCTGTGTCTCACCTGTGCTTCAGCCCTCAGGTCCCGCTGCCAGTTACCTGCCAGTTTCCTGCCAGTTACCTGCCTGATTCCTGCCTGAATACTTGTTACCTGTCTGCCAGTCTGAGGTCCGACGGTCTGCCTTACTACTCCTGTCAGTCTGTCTAAAGGACCAGCCTGCCCGCTCACCTGGGAGCGCACATCAGCTACCTGCCTGCTTTCCTGAGGTCCGACGGTCTGCCTTACAACTCCGGTCAGTCTGTCTATGGACCAGCTTGCCCGCTCACCTGGGAGCGCTTCTCCGTTACCTGCCTGCTTGCCAGCCCGGAGGCTCCGTTGTCACGTGCTGTGACCACCAGCTATTCCAGACTCTTGCCCGCTCACCTGGGAGCGCTTCTCCGTTACCTGCCTGCTTGCCTACCTGGAGGCTCCGCCGTCACGTGCTGTGACCACCAGCTATTCCAGACTCTTGCCCGCTCACCTGGGAGCGCTTCTCCGTTACCTGCCTGCTTGCCTGCCCGGAGGCTCCGTTGTCACGTGCTGTGACCATCAGCTACTTCAGACTCTTGTCCGCTCACCTGGGAGCGCTTCTCCGTTACCTGCCTGCTTGCCAGCCCGGAGGTTCCGCCGTCACGTGCCGTGACCACCTGCTATTCCAGAGACTCTCGCTTGCTCACCTGGGAGCACACATCTACCATCTGCCTGCTAGCCTACCCGGAGGCTCTGCCATCACAGGTCGTACCTACCCTTTACCCAGAGACTGCCCTGATCACTTGCCGTATCTCCCTGTCCGTTCATCCAGAGACTGCCACCCGCTCCCTTACAAGGGCCGCCCCCTTGTATAGTAGCTCTGAGGATCCGCCTCCCAGACCCGTTACAGATGGTTATGTGCAGCCTCCTGCTGTGTATAGATGGCTACGTGCGGCCTCCTGCTGTGTATAGATGGCTACATGTGCTCAATATTAAGCCATACAATTAATGTAAGGCTATGTGCCCACGATACAGAAATGCTCCGGATTTTTTTTGAGTGTTTCTGCTCTCTCTGGCAGAAAAAACGCATGCGGATTGTACATGCGGATTGTACATGCGTTTTTCCTGCCAGGGACATGCGGATGTGAAGCGTTCTTCACATGCATTTCCGCATGCGGGTTGTCAAGCTCTTTCCAAGCGATTTTAGCATCACTTGGAAAAGTGCTTGACAACTTGGTCACACTATATAAATCAGTGGTAAATGGCAAAAAATAAAAAATAAAAATATACTTACCTTCTGATGGCCTGCCGACATCAGCGGTCGCGTGACCCGTCACATGGCTAAATGACGTCACCACAGGTCCTTTAGTCTACCGCGAGCTGCCAGCAAGCCAGGACGCATCGGATAAAGACACCGGGGGCCATCAGAAGGTAAGTATAATATTTATTTTTTATTTTATTCTTTTTTTTACAGGTTCTATGGTACCCGGGTCCGGAGGAGAGTCCATCCGCACATTGAAACAGTTGGATTCCGCATGTACAGATGCAGTGATGCGGATTTCATGCGTTCCAATCCAAGTCAATGGCGGCGAAAACGCCGCGCTTCCGCAAAATAATTGGTAGTGCTGTGGATTTTTCCGCAATGATAATCCGCAGCGGAAATTTCCGCAGCATATGCACAGTTCATGCGGATTATCATTGGGGAACATGGCAGACCTTCTACCAAGCGTTTTTTAAGCGTTTCTGCAGCGGAATTTCCGCTGCGGAAACGCTTAAAAAACGCATAGTGGGCACACAGCCTAAAAAAAATTATTATAATTAATATATTAATATTGTGCCAAATTAATTTCACGTGAACTATCACATGATCTACCACAGGGGATCATGTGACATGTGATACATCAGGTATGTGTGTGGGGGGCCCGCGCCTTCTAAACTGCCCGGGGCCCTGGCTACTCTTAATCCACCCATGCGTATATTATATACTGGACCCCATATATTGCTACATACAGTATATACTGGGCCCCGTATATTGCTCCATACAGTACTGTATATCCTGGGTCCCATATATTGATCCACAGAATAATGGCCCTATGTAGTGTATAATGGGCCCCATATATTGCTTCATACAGTATATTGACCCCATATAGTATATAATAGGCCACATATATTGCTCCATACAGTATATTGACCCCATATAGTATATAATTAGCCAAATATATTGCTCCATACAGTATAATGGCCTCATATAGTGTATAATAGGCCACATATATTGCTCCATACAGTATAGAATGGGCCCCATATATTGGTCCATACAGTGTAATGGCCACATATAGTATATAATGGGCCCCATATATTGCTCCATATAGTATATACTAGGCCCCGTATATTGCTGCACAGTATATGGCCCCATATAATATATAAAGGGCCACATTTTTTGCTCCATACTGTATATACTGGGCCTCAAATATTGATCCATACAGTATATACTGGGCCCCATATATTGCTGCACAGTATAATGGCCCCATATAGTATATATTGGGCCCCATATATTGGTCCATACAATATATATTGGGCCCCATATATTGCTCCATATAGTATAATGGCTTGAAATAGTATATAATAGGCCCAATATATTGATCCATACAATATAATGGCCCCATATAGTATATAATAGGCCCCATATATTGCTCCATACAGTATATAATGGGCCCCATATATTACTCCATACAGTATATACTGGGCCCCATATATTGCTCCATACAGTAAAATGTCCCCATATAGTATATAATGGGCCCCATATATTGCTTTCTACAGAATATACTGGGCCCCATATATTGCACCATACAGTATACTGGCCACATATAGTATATAATAGGCCCAATAAATTGCTCCATACAGTATAATGGCCACATATAGTATATAACGGGCCCCATATATTGCTACATACAGTATATACTGGGCCCCATATATTGCTGCACAGTATAATGGCCCCATATAGTATATAATGGGCTCCATAAATTGCTAAATACAGTATAATGGCCCCATATAATATATAATGGGCCCCATATATTGCTCCATACAGCATAGTGGACCCATATAGTGCTCCATATAGTATAATGACCACATATAGTATATAATAGGCCCCATATAGTGCTCCATACAGTATAATGGGCCCCATATATTGCTCCATAAAGTATATACTGGGCCAGATGAATTATTCCATACAGTATAATTGCCCCGTATAGTATATAATGGGCCCCATATATTGCTCCATACAGTATAATGGCTCCATAAAATATATACTGGGCCCCATATATTGCTCCATACAGTATAATGGCCCCATATAATATATAATGGGCCCCATATATTGCTCCATACAGTATATACGGGGCCCCATATATTGATCCACAGTATAATGGCCCCATATAGAATATAATGGCCCACATATATTGCTCCATACAGTATAATGGCCCCATATAGTATATAATAGGCCCCATATATTGCTCCAAACAGTATATACTGGGCCCCATATATTGCTCCATACAGTATATACTGGGCCCCATATATTGCTCCATATAGTATATACTGGGCCCCATATATTGCTCCATACATTCTAATGGCCTCATATAGTATATAATGGTCCCCATATATTGCTCCATACAGTATAATGGCCCCATATGATATATAATGGGCCCCATATATTGCTCCATACAGTATATACTGAGCCCCAGATATTGCTCCACAGTATAATGGCCCCTTATAATATATAAAGGGCCAATTTTTTTGCTTCATACTGTATATACTGGGCCCCATATATTGCTCTACACAGTATATACTGAGCCCCATATATTGCTGAACAGTATGGACACCCGGCCGCCCCCTGGCGGCTGAGGACCGAGTGTGGACACCCGGCCGCCGGGCGGCTGGGGACTGATTATAGATTCCAGGCCGCCAACGCAGCCATGACGTGGTGGCCAGATTCCGCCTTCACAAGCCTAAAAGGCCCAATTTCAAGTGGTAGCAAGCAGTATGGTATTGCAGCCTGGGGGTGGGTGGGTGGTTGGCTGCATATTTGCGCTTGCATTGCAAGGAATGGGGGAGGTACAAATTGAACACTGCCGTGGTCACTGGGATAGTTGCAAGTCTGCATCTTCTGATGCGGCAAGGATGACTTCTGATGGGCACACTTTTAGGCAGTGACCTGGGTGTCAGAGATGCTTCCAGGGGTCTTCCCCATGCTGTTCCCATGTCTTTTCAGCACTGTATGCATGTGTCACACAGCACATGGCCAGATAAGGTTGTAAAATGTTAAAATGACATTTCCCGGTGAATGCATTTGTCACGGTTGAAAGCAATGCAAAAGTGCAAAAACGCATCAAAAACGCTACGTGTGAACATAGCCCAAGGTGTGGAGGAGTATTTTATTTTTTTTTGGGGGGGGGGGTATTTATTTTACCTTATACACAAGTCTTCTTTACCCTGGAAAGGAAGTTCCTTAACATATTTCACAGGAAAGCACTTTCAGTTTCGTTTTTGAACGTTTTGTGAGCCCGTAAAAGTGGCTTAATACTAGTGTTGAGCCACCCCCGTAGTGTTCGAGTTCGGTTCGGTTCGTCGAACACCCGTGTGTTCGCCGAACTGTTCGTCGAACTGTTCGTCGAACACCTTCGAACACCGTTAAAACCAATGGCAGGCAAACAAAAACACATAGAAACACATAGAAAACACCTTCAAAGGTGTCCAAAAGCTGACAAACTGCTCAGAAGACACAACTAACACATGGAAAAGTGACAAGTACATATAGTCATGCGAAAAGAAAAGAGGTGGAGGAGTAAAAGGAGGGGGAGACACAGATATAGGCATGTCATGCCCTTCTAAAATCCAAAAAGTGAGAAGCCGAGACGGCCAGTCCGCTCCTGCCCGTGCCACCTCCGTGTCGCCGGGTTTGTGCCAGAGCCGCGGTGAACCCTGACGGCCAGCCCCCCTCTCCCAATACTGGTGCCTGTCCGCTGGTGGGTCGAGAGAGCCCCCCTGTGGTGGAGGCAGCTCTAAGCTTTTTAATTTAAATTGTCCCTCTAATTTGAATGAATACACTTTAAATCCATTTACAAGGATCTATTGGAGGGCAAGTCTCATGCCAGCAGCCGCGTAATTCCAGCTCCAGTAGCGTCCACTAAAGCTGCTGCAGTTAAAAAGCTTTTATAAGGATCGAGCTCGGCTGTCCACCGCAAGGCATCCTAGTGCCAGTCCCAGCCCCTATGCCTTGGGGTGCCTCCTGATGCTCTTCACTAAGTATCCCGTGGTCCCGAAGCATTTCCTTTGAAAAAATTAAGTGTCCAAACTACAGGTGGTGTAGCTTGCTTAACAGCCGGGATAATCCGCTGACTAGCAGACACTGCTACTAGGCACAAAGTATTTCCTGGGCTAGATGCAGTTAAAAATTTGTAAGTAGATACTCTCGTTGGATGCTGAGAAAGCATTCCATAGAGTCTCCTGGCACGCCATATATGATTCTCTTAAAAAGCTTGGGGTAGGGGTCTAGGGGACCCTTTTATAGACAAAATCACGGCCCTGTATCACAATACGTCACCTAGGCTGAAGATAAATGGAACTGTAGCACCGAGGGCTCGGTTGCTACAGACGTATTGCACCTCACCCAGAGGTGTGATATCTCACTCTCAGATAAGGATGGAGTGTGGATCAGGACCCGACACCTGCATGCATTACACCACATTGCCGTGGGGCAGGGCGACCAATATGCCCCTGAGATGGGCACGACAGTCCCTGTCCCTGGCTGGAGTGGGGGGAGGGAACACTGAGGAAGGGGAACCCTGCAGTGCAGGAGCAGGGAGGAAGCAGTTCCTGGGTGCATTGAGAAGGGAGTATAAAAGGTGGGCACCATCTTAGTTCAGTGCAGAGAAGTCTGAGCAGAAGTGGCAGGGAGCAGGGGCTCTGCATGAGCTCTGCTCCGGAGGCGGGCCTAGTAACAGAGGCCCAGGCCTGCAAGAGGGAGAAGGAAGGAAGAGGAGCGGAGAAGGCTCCAGGAACGAGGAATGAAGGGATCCCAGGGGTGCGGACGGGCGAGTCGCCACCGCACGCCCAAATCCACCTGCGTGGAGGGGTCAGGCCAAAGGGGGAGACCGGTCCCCGAACTAGTGGAGGCAGGAAACGACCCTCAGCTAGAAACCAGAGGCTCTGACATTTTATGTGGCGCAGCCCCTTGCTCCACCCGCTAGGAAGGCACCACATAGGGTCAGGGAAACTGGCGCCAAGTTTACCAAGAGGAGGCCCGAGGCAGCCGGACAGAAGTGTTGGTAAGAAAGGCCAGACAAAGGACACACAAAGGGGGTCCTGTGAAGCGCTCCAAAGTTATCTGGGAGTTGTCTGAGCCCCTCACCTGGTGAGCACAGTACGACGTGGGCAGCCGTTACCTGCAGACGTGGTCTGGATAATAAGAACTGTGAGTAAAGGACCTGAACTGCATCACTGACTCCGTGTCGTTACTGCTGCTGCCCTGCACCATCACCCCCATCCTCCGCATACACTGCCCTGAGGCTATACTCCTCCCGTGGGGAGTTATGCTACGCTCTGCTGCACCCACAACACCAGCCTCCGCGGTCTGCCCTGGAGCGGCGGTTCACTCTGACCGCAATCCACGGGTGGCGTAGTCGGACATTTAAACATCAAAACCACATAAATAGTTCCGCCACTGGTTTGACCGCCCTGAGCCACGGAACCGGATCGCCGCCACGAAGACTACAACCACCAGCATCCACCAAAAAGGGTCCGGCTCCGGGTGTCCCAAGGCCCAGGGGGTGCGTCAGAACATTTTCATCACCTTTCACAATCACCAATGGGACAAGGCAGGGATGTCCTCTGTCCCCTCTCTTATACATCCTAGTGACGGAGCACCTGCTCTCATCAATTCGCCATAACCCCAATATTAGGTGGATTGAGGTGGGAGGCACCGAGTACAAGTGCTCTCTATTTGCTGATGATGTCCTAGTATATATCACTCAATCACATATATCCATCCCTGCTGTTATGGCTGAAATAGATCACTTTGTTACATGGTAAAATTTTAAAATCAATGCAGCGAAGTCTGAGGCCCTCGATGTCTCCCTCCCTAAATCCATATAGGATTCCATCCAGTCCAACTTTCCCTTTGCCTGGCCCTCACAGGGTATCAAATACTTAGGAATTCCTATTCATAGAGACCTCTCCCATCTATGTTATCTTAATTTTGGGCCCTTTATTGAACAATTCCATACAGACCACGGTTGGCAAGTTAGAACTGTAAGATTCACTACGTGAACCACTGGTGTTTTGTGGAAAAGCACATGTACACCGCGTTCCAAATTATTATGCAAAAAGTGTTTAGGAGTGATAAGGGAAGAATTTGTTTGTTTGTCAGTTAAACTCATTGATGGTGATGTGTGTCAGGGCTCTTTATATCACTGTAAGCAATTGCAGACACCTGTGCTAATTAGTTTGGCAGGTGTGTCCAATGAAAGGCAAGACTACTTAAGAAGGCTGTCTCACATTATTAAGCAGCCTACATTTTCTGCCAAAATGGGAAAGAAAAAGGATGTGTCGGCTGCTGAGAAGCAACAAATTGTGGAGTGTTTAGGTCAAGGCATGACTACAATCAACATTGTGCGATGATCAGGATGAAGTGTCTTGGCAATCAAGAAGTATGTAGCTGATTCACAGTACACACGTGTGCGTGCTGATAAGGGCAAATTGAGGACTCTTTCCTACAGGCAATTACGTCAGGTTGAAACAGCAGCGGCAAAAAAGCCTTGTCATAGCAGCAGACAAGTTTTTGAAGCTGCTTGTGCCTCCAACGTCCCCCGAACAACAAGATGCAGGGTCCTTCAGAGGTTTGCAGCTGTGCATATGCCATCCTGTCGACCTCCTCTATCCACTTCACACAAGCAGAAATGGCTCCAGTGGGCCAAACATTACATGAAGACTGATTTCAAAACTGTTTTGTTCACGGATGAGTGCCGTGCAGCGCTCGATGGTCCAGATGAATGGAGTGGAGGATGGCTGGTTGATGGACACCCCACGCAAACACGGCTACAGCGCCAACAAGGAGGAGGTGGAGTAATGTTTTGGGCTGGAATCATGGGGAGAGAGATTGTCGGCCCCTTTAGGATCCCTGAAGGCGCTAAAGATGAACTCCATAATGTATGTGGATTTTCTCAAACAGCACTTCCTGCCATGGTTCAAGAAGAAGAACCGTGTATTTCACAGCAAGATCATTTTTCTGCATGATAATGCACCATCTCATGCTGCACATAAAACATCTGCATCTCTGGCTGATATGGGCATAAAAGGGGACAAACTTATGGTGTGACCCCCATGCTCCCCTGACCTCTACCCCATTCAGAACCTTTGGAGCATCATTAAAAGGAGTGTCTATGATGGCGGGAGGCAGTTCACATCTAAGCAACAGCTCTGGGAGGGTATTCTGTCCTCATGCAAAACAATTGAAGCAGAAACCATCCAAAACCTGACAAATTCAATGGACGAGAGAGTTCAGAAGCTCCTTTCGAACAAGGGGTCCTATGTGAAAATGTAACATCACCTAGAATAAAGTTTTGAGTTGAAAACTGTTTGATTTCAGTTTCTAACAACCTGCTAATGCTTATAATTTCAAAAATGACCATTTTTTTGGTCTTTATTAAAATGAAAAGGTTGATCGAAAAGTTTGGGGGATCTAAGAGTGTGGCAACCCAGTAGTCATGATTACTTCGAATTCTGACAATATGAGGGTCATGCTGCAGGTAGTGCAGCAAGAAGGCACTTATGTGTCTTGCGCATCTCGGAGCCCCAAAATTATTTTCCGGGCTAGATGCAGCTAAAAATTATTTTTAATTTTAAATCTGGTGAAGCTTATTATAGATGGCCTAATAGGATCAGTGCTGCACACTGCTACAAAGCCCAAATTATTTTCCAGTCAAGATACAGATAAACATGATTAGTAATTTGAAAGCTTAAAACGGTTGGCAGGGTGATTTTAACCAATCATCAAGCTTTTACTCTCCCCAGGATGACACAGGGGTAGAAAAGTCGTTTCGGATCCATGATTTGTTCATCTTTATGAACGTGAGTCTGTCTACATTATCAGTGGAGAGCCGCGTGCGCTTATCTGTCAGCACACCACCAGCAGCGCTGAACACACGTTCAGACAGAACGCTGGCTGCGGGGCATGACAAGATCTCCAAGGCGTAAGTGGCTAGCTCCGGCCATTTATCCAGATTGGAAGCCCAAAAAGAGCAAGGGTCCAGTGACACAGTCGTGGCTTCAATGTTTACTTGGAGATACTCCTGTACCATCGTCTCTAGGCGTTGACTATGTGTCAGACTTCTTGTCTCCTGTGGCCTTGCAAAGGATGGGCTAAAAAAGTGGTGAAATGATTCCGCAAAATTGATGTTACCAGCAGATACTGTGGTTCTGTTACGGTTTGAGTGCTGAACACTTGACGGTCCCACGGTTGGCAAGTTGGAACTGTGAGATTCACTACGTGCATCACTGGTATTTTGTGGAAAAGCACATGTAAGATTCTGCAACAGTCTCTGCTGATACTCCTGCATGCGTGCATCCCTTTCTATGGCAGGAATAATTTCTGCAAATTTACTTTTGTACCGGGGATCTAACAGTGTGGCAACCCAGTAGTCAGGATTATTTCTAATTCTCACAATTCGAGGGTCATGTTGCAGGTAGTGCAGCAAGAAGGCACTCATGTGTGTTGCGCATCCAGGAGCACCAAGTCCCTGTTGTGTTGGTGGCGAGGTAGCAATCATGCTTCCTTCCTCTGTCCTCTCCCCCCAACCTCGCACAACAGAAATGTGATCAAGGTCTCCCTCATCTGATGAGTCTTCCATCAGTTCGTCCTCCACTTCTTCCTGGGCTCCTGCACCTTCCTCACTAGTTTGGCTGCTACCATGCGCCCTGGTAAAATCATCTCCCCCACCCTCACATGCCTGCCGCCTTGGTGCTGCCGACCGTCTGGACCTTGCAGATGTTAGCCCTTCCGCATACAACTCCTCCTCCTCTACTTCCTCCACCTCCTCTTGTGCCACCACCTGACTCCGAATTCTGTTTAACATGTGCTCTAGCATGTAAATCACCGGAATAGTCATGCTGATAATGGCATCGTCAGCACTAAACATCTTCGTCGCCATTTCAAAACTGTGCAGAAGGGTGCATAGGTCCCTGATCTGAGACCACTCCTCCAGCGTGATTTGCCCCACCTCTGAATCTCGTTGGCCCAGGCTATACGTCAGAACGTATTGCACCAGGGCTTGTCGGTGCTGCCACAGTCGCTGCAACATGTGCAGAGTTGAATTCCACCGGGTAGGCACATCGCATTTTAGCCGGTGAAGTGGCAGGCCCAACGACTTCTGTAGAGATGTAAGTCGCTGAGCTGCGGGATGCGAACGGCGGAAGTGAGCACACAGCGACCGTGCCCTCTGCAGAAGGCCATCTAGTCTGGGATAGTGGGCTAAAAATTGCTGGACAACCAGGTTCAACACGTGAGCCATACAAGGCACGTGTGTGACATTGCCCCGGCGAAGGGCCGCACCCAGGTTTGCAGCATTGTCGCACACGGCCTTCCCTGGTTTCAGGTCCAGTGGAGACAACCATTCATGAAATTGGTTCTCCAGAGCTGACCACAACTCCTCAGCTGTGTGACTCACATTTCCCAGACATTTCAATGTAAAAACCGCCTGATGACGTTGAGCCCTACTGCCAGCATAGTAAGGAGGTGTGCAGGATCCCTTCTGCGCAGTTAGAAAGCTTGTGGCATGACCAGACAGCCTTTGGGTGCAGGTGGAAGACCGAGAGGAGGTTGAGGAGGCAGAAGCAGTGGAGGAAAAATGACATAAAGAGGATTGACGCACAACTCGTGGGGACGGCAAGACTTGGACAGCAGCCCCTTGTCCTGCTGTCACCATAGTTACCCAGTGCCCAGTCAGCGACATGTAACGCCCCTGTCCATGCCTACTCGTCCAAGTGTCTGTGGTGAAATGCACCCTGTCACACACAGAGTTTCTCAAAGAAGCGGTGATGTTGTGTGCGACATGCTGGTGGAGCGCAGGCACACCTTTCTTTGAGAAGTAGTGCCGACTGGGCATCTGGTACTGGGGCACTGCGACGGACATAAGGTCTCGAAAATCCTCTGTGTCCACCAGGCGGAAAGGCAGCATTTCTGTAGCCAAGAGCTTGCAGATGGTGAAATTCAACCTCTTAGCTTTCTCATGGCTAGGAGGAAATGGTCTTTTACTTGTCCACATCTGAGGGACCGAGGGCTGGCTATTGTGCTTAGACGGGGTTGATAAGGGTGTACCCGGCAAACTGCCGGTCTGTGAGGAAGATGCAGGCGGACATGTTAGGTTGCCTTGATCCAAAGGTGGTGCTATCGATGTCGGACAGCGCTCAAGACCAGCTGGTGTTACCACCTCCAAAGAAAATGATGACCTGCCAATCACGCTGGCTGTTGCGGGTAAAGAGGTGGCAGGTCTGCGCCCCAAAACAGGTGTGACTGCTGTCCCCCCAGTCACAGAGGATGAAGAGGCCGCGGATGCACAAGATATGGCAGACGGTGGTTGGCCCGGCCGGCTAGACCGCATTGTAGCACACTGAGCTTCCCACTGCAACTTATGCTTCATGTCCATGTGCCGGTTCATGCATGAAGTACTCAAACTATGTATTTTTTGGCCTCTACTTAGCTTTTGCTGACAAATGTTACAGATAACACGAGTTGGGTCATCTTTATCGATCTGAAAAAATGCCCAGGCTATGCAAGGCTTAGCACCCATGCGACCTGAAGAGCCACCACGACTTGTGGTGAGAGGCAGAGTTGTGTTTGAGGATGCAGTTGTTGACGTGCTTCCAGTACTACGTCTCTGTCCAGGAAGGCGCAACCTGACCTCATCGTCACTAGCATCTTCCTCCACCTCCTCTGCTGACCTCATCTCTTGGCTGACTGTGGGTTGACAGTAAGTGGGATCTCCGACCTCATCATCATCACCCTGTGCGTTATCACACCCGTCGTCCTCAGAGCCAACCTGTTCCTGCCCTGACAAAAAACTAAAGTTGTCGCTCCAATCAGGTATTTGAGTCTTATCATCGTCTTCCTCATTGTCTCCACCAACAGGAGTTACAGTTTGGGAATGAGGGTCTACATTATGGTCAGAACCTTCTGCGTCTGGTCCTGGATCCGACTCATAAAGATTCTGGGCATCAGTGCAGATCATTTCCTCGTCTGGATTCACAGAAGCGCTGGAGTCGACCTCTGATTCCCAGGCTATAGTATGAGTAAACAGCTCTGCAGACTCAACCATCTGTTCTACCTCATACTCAGACGGGCAGCTGGAGATTTGGGAGCTGTGAGGAAGCAAGTGCGATTTGGGTGACACCTTTGAGGACTGGAGTATTTGTGATGTTGAAGTTGATGTGGAGGAGAGCCCACTTAAAGGAGCACTTGATATCCGTTGAAGCACCTGCTGTTTTTGTGCCTCATCTGGAATTTGTAGCGATTGGCGTGGCCGTAAGAAAGGGATCTTATCACATTGTCCGCTAAAAGAAGTAGACATTTTAGTTTGGCTGGAAGATGGTCTTTCTTCTGCACCTACCCCACGGACACAACCTTTTTTCCCCTTCCCAACACGCCTATTCCCCTTTCCACCAGCAGCAGGCCTTTTTCCACTCATTTTGGTGGTTAACTAATTCACAACTCTGGAGTTGTTTGCACAAAAAAACAATGGATGGTAACCGAGCAGAGCTGAGTGGCCAAACTGTGGTATTAGGCCAAAACTATTGGCTGGGTTAGATGCAGAAAAAAATTATTTTTAATTTGCAACCTGATGGAGGTCAGTATAGATGGACTAATAGACCAAGTCCCACACACCGCTAGAAGCCCAAATATTTTTTCAGAGCTAGATGCAGAAAATTTTTTTATTCAATTTGCAACCTGATGGAGGTCAGTATAGATGGACTAATAGACCAAGTCCCACACACTGCTAGAAGCCCAAATATTTTTTCAGAGCTAGATGCAGAAAAAAATTATTTTTAATTTGCAACCTGATGGAGGTCAGTATAGATGGACTAATAGACCAAGTCCCACACACCGCTAGAAGCCCAAATATTTTTTCAGAGCTAGATGCAGAAAAAAATTATTTTTAATTTGCAACCTGATGGAGGTCAGTATAGATGGACTAATAGACCAAGTCCCACACACCGCTAGAAGCCCAAATATTTTTTCAGAGCTAGATGCAGAAAATTTTTTTATTCAATTTGCAACCTGATGGAGGTCAGTATAGATGGACTAATAGACCAAGTCCCACACACTGCTAGAAGCCCAAATATTTTTTCAGAGCTAGATGCAGAAAAAAATTATTTTTAATTTGCAACCTGATGGAGGTCAGTATAGATGGACTAATAGACCAAGTCCCACACACCGCTAGAAGCCCAAATATTTTTTCAGAGCTAGATGCAGAAAAAAATTATTTTTAATTTGCAACCTGATGGAGGTCAGTATAGATGGACTAATAGACCAAGTCCCACACACCGCTAGAAGCCCAAATATTTTTTCAGAGCTAGATGCAGAAAAAAATTATATTCAATTTGCAACCTGCTGGAGGTCAGTATAGAAGGACTAATAGAACAAGTCCCACACACTGCTAGAAGCCCAAATATTTTTTCAGAGCTAAATGAAGAAAAAAATTATTTTTAATTTGCAACCTGATGGAGGTCAGTATAGATGGACTAATAGACCAAGTCCCACACACTGCTAGAAGCCCAAATATTTTTTCAGAGCTAGATGCAGAAAAAAATTATTTTTAATTTGCAACCTGATGGAGGTCAGTATAGATGGACTAATAGACCAAGTCCCACACACTGCTAGAAGCCCAAATATTTTTTCAGAGCTAGATGCAGAAAAAAATTATTTTTAATTTGCAACCTGATGGAGGTCAGTATAGATGGACTAATAGACCAAGTCCCACACACCGCTAGAAGCCCAAATATTTTTTCAGAGCTAGATGCAGAAAAAATTATATTCAATTTGCAACCTGCTGGACGTCAGTATAGAAGGACTAATAGAACAAGTCCCACACACTGCTAGAAGCCCAAATATTTTTTCAGAGCTAAATGAAGAAAAAAATTATTTTTAATTTGCAACCTGATGGAGGTCAGTATAGATGGACTAATAGACCAAGTCCCACACACTGCTAGAAGCCCAAATATTTTTTCTGAGCTAGATGCAGAAAAAAATTATTTTTAATTTGCAACCTGATGGAGGTCAGTATAGATGGACTAATAGACCAAGTCCCACACACCGCTAGAAGCCCAAATATTTTTTCAGAGCTAGATGCAGAAAATTTTTTTATTCAATTTGCAACCTGATGGAGGTCAGTATAGATGGACTAATAGACCAAGTCCCACACACTGCTAGAAGCCCAAATATTTTTTCAGAGCTAGATGCAGAAAAAAATTATTTTTAATTTGCAACCTGATGGAGGTCAGTATAGATGGACTAATAGAACAAGTCCCACACGCTGCTAGAAGCCCAAATATTTTTTCAGAGATAAATGAAGAAAAAAATTATTTTTAATTTGCAACCTGATGGAGGTCAGTATAGATGGACTAATAGACCAAGTCCCACACACTGCTAGAAGCCCAAATATTTTTTCAGAGCTAGATGCAGAAAAAAATTATTTTTAATTTGCAACCTGATGGAGGTCAGTATAGATGGACTAATAGACCAAGTCCCACACACTGCTAGAAGCCCAAATATTTTTTCAGAGCTAGATGCAGAAAAAAATTATATTCAGTTTGCAACCTGATGGAGGTCAGTATAGATGGACTAATAGAATGATGCTATGCCCAAAAGATTTTACTTCACTAGGTGCAGTAAAAAAATTGGTATTCTATACACAGGTGGTATATCTTGCAACACAGATAGGCTACTCCACTGACTAACACACTCTGCAATAGGCCAAAAAGGATTAGCTTTGCTAGATTCAGCCAAATGCTGTGAAAAAAACTTGCACAGCACTGGCACAGACCTGCCTGGCAAAAACTGATAGGAACTGATGTAACCTAGTCCTGAAAAGGACTCCAATTACAATTAGTCTTTACTCCCACAATCTATCTATTTAAGAGCACAGACCTGCCTGATAAAAGTCGTAGGAAATGCTGTAACCTAGTCCTTAAAAGGACTGCAATCACAACTATTCCCTACTCCCAAGCTATCTGTATATTTGTGCGAAAATTGGCTTGAAATTAACAAGGTATAGCGCACACAGCAACAGCGGTGCCGTCTAACACGCAGCTGCAGCAGTGAGAAAATGGTGGCGACGGGGAAAATGGCTTGGTCTTATAGGGCAAGGACATGTGACATACACTGCCAATCACACATGCCCTTGCTTGTGTGAAAAAAAGCACTTCGCTCCGTGTGTGCGCTGCTGATAGGCTGACAGATTGCACCTCCCCACTGCAAATGCGGGAAAGAGAAAAAAAAATGGAGATCTTCATTGTTCCTGCAGAGATCCATCCCCTGCCCCTCCCCCCGCCCCGCTGTACACTCAAACTGCGTATTAACATTAATTTTCATCATTACTGAGAAAAAATCCAGTTATGATTTTGGTGCACGAACAGTTATCGAACATAACCTCGAACAGCCGAATTTTTCTCAAATTGTTCGTGTTCGCCGACCGGCTCGAACACCGCCCAAAACAGCTCGAATTTGAGATTGGCGAACAGTTCGAGTAGAACAACGCTCATCTCTACTTAATACCTCTGACCACGTTGTTGACAGCAGTGACCTGGGGGTCAGTAATGCTTCCTGGGGCGATCCCCATGCTGTCCCCATGCCATTTCAGCACTGTCACTATCGTTTTGGGCACTTATTAGGCTTTTAAAAGACTGCCGGGGGTGCCGCGCCAAAAATGCTCGGGTCTGCCATAGACTAACATTGGGCTCGTTGCTCGGGTCGAGCACGTGAGTATCACGGCGAGCTCGGCCCGAGCTTCGAGCACCCGAGCATTTTAGTGATCGCTCAACACTAGTCTCTGCATCTTTCAAAAAAAACATGATTGTTCTGCAGGACAAGGCTCCAGCTCAGCATCAAAGTCTCCACTGCTCGGCTGCCAGGAAGGGCCTTAAAGAGGAAAAAATATGGACACGGACCTAAGCCCTGATGAGAAATTGTGGGCCTTTCTTAAATTGGGGATTTACGGTGAAGGAAAATAAACACTTTTCTGAATGGTGTCTGGGGCTGTGGATGGTGTTGCCCAAAAAGTTCTTTGTCAACATATGAAGAAACTGACAGACTCCATGGATGGAGCTTATGGATGTTATTGAAAAAATGGATGACTATATTATTATATTGGTCACTGATATTTTTTTTAAATGTCAGAAATGTATTTTTAGACATTATGAGCTGTTCGGTTATTTTTCTCACTTTAACGGATGAAAATAAATAATTGAGATGGGAAAATTTATGTTTTTCATTTAGTTGCCCAATAATTCTGCACACAGAGATATTCTCCTAAGAAAGACAAAACCTCACTTTTACTTTTTTCAAAAATATTCAGGGTTCAGGTCTATTAACCTTTGGGATTGACAGATAGCACTGGAGAAGTTCAATAATAAAATGAATCATCAAAAATACAAATTGTGCACAAAGTATATATATATACACATCAGCAAAACATTGGTTCGATATCCTCCTAATTTGATATCTATCTATTTCATATCTATATTTATCTATGTATCCATCTATCTATCTCATCTATCTACTTATCTGTCACTGTGACATCACGATACATTCTATGTCACAGTGATGTGATAATATCATCACATTCTATATCCCAGTGTTACAGCCCAGGGGAAATCACTGCCTCACAGACTTACAGGGGTGAGGGAGTACCTTTTGTTTTTCGTGACAAACGAAGCAAAAATTTATTCTAAAATGGATAAAGAGAGAAGACGAGCCCAAAGAGATCGGGTTCTGAGAGAGAGGAGAGGAACAAATGAAGAGCAGGTATTGTTGTTCGCTTTAGGGCGAAAAGACATTAATCTACCGGACATGGACACTGACGCCTCAGAAATGGCGTCCAAACGACAAAATCTAGAGAAAATGAGAAAGTCCAAAAGACATGAGATCCTTACACAGAGAAGGAACATGGAGAACCTCATGGAGTCTGACTCTGCTGCCTCCGCTGAGCTTCAGGGGGCCATTCTTATCTCCTTGAAAAAAATCGGAGATCTGGTCCCTGAAATAAGGAAGAGGAATAAAGAAGCCATCCTCAATAAGCGGAGAAACATCAGCGCAGAGTTAGAGCTGGAGGAAGTTCTCCAAGAAACTCCAAGACAGGTCTCATCCAGATCTGAAAGACAAGACACCCTGAACCTGCAAAGAGCGGCAGCCCAGAAAAGAATGAGGAACAGCAGAGACTGGGTTGTCCAATGCAGGAGGCATCTGACCTATGCCAAACCCATCATTAATGGGAATGGTGCCCTATGGAGATCCCACTCATCAACCAAAACCATCTCCATCCCGGATTTTCTGTTCCATCTGAGTGTTTCTTCACCAGAGAGATCAATGGATATAGATGAACCAGGTAAGAAATAATCTTACTCAGTATAATAAGACTGTGGGTGAGGGGGATTATCCTCCTAATATTAAGTACAGGCCTCAATTATCAATGCTGACTAATGGAAGAACTGTCCTTGTTGCCCGTAGCAACCAGTCACCTTTCAGTGTTCTATAGAATGTTAAGAAATGGAATCTGTGCTGTGAATCGTTGCTATGGGCAACAGGGACATTTTTGCTATTAGACAGTTTTGATAAACGAGAGACCAAATATTAGACATTTCCTGCTCATTTACATAGTTCTGTTTAAAATTATAATATATGCGCTGGCGCTATATCTATTAACCCCTCCTTGACCGGGCAATCTTTCATTTTTCTCCTCCCATCTTCCAAAAGCTATAACTTTTTTCCCTTTGTCTTCCAGTATAGCCACACGTGGGCTTATTTTTTTTTAGTGGGCCGAGTTGTGGTTGTGAACGACACAATTTATTTTGTCATTCAATGTTTTAGAAAACAGGGAAAAAAATCAAAGTGTGGTAAAATTGTGGGGAAAAAAGGGGGATTCTGACATTGTTTTTTTTATTGTGTCCATTGTGTGGTCAGAATGACCCCATCAAGTGATTCTCCATGTCAGAGACCATTGTGCTAATGCTGAACATGCAGAGGTTTTCTTTTTACTTAAGTGGTGAAAATTAGAAATTTATTAGAAAAAACATTGATTTGAGTCTCCATATTCTGAGACATTGTAACTTTGTGATTTTGATACCTGGATGGCGCAGTGTAAGGGCTTCTTTATTGTGGAGGAAGCTGTAGCTTTTATTAGATCTTTCTTGGGTAGAAAGGACATGGTGATATCTTTCTATTGCAATTTCTAGATAAATATGGCGCCTCTAAAAAACCCAATTTTGATGTTTCAATTTTTTTCTCATTTTAATATTTACTGTTTGGGATAATTATTTTTATATTTTTGTATATCCTTCTTATACTAACATAGTAATCCCAGTTATGCTTATTTTTCATTTTTTTAATTATTATTATTAATTGGGAAAGTTGTGTGATTCTAATTATATTATGTTTTTCAAATTATTATTTTATTTTTTTATTATTTTTTATTTAATTTTTTAGTCTCTTTAAAAGACATGAACCTGTGATTTTCTGATCGCTTGCACTATATACAGTGATGGAACTGTATCGCTGTATATGGCTTTATTAACGTTGTCATAAGAAATTAAACCAGGCTGGTCTGAACAGGAGGACAAAAGCGAAGCACAAGGTTTTTCAGCAGGCCCAGATAGTCATTATAACCAATTAACCCCTTGCAATTGTGTCCTGGTAGGGGCTAATGTGTGCTGATGCGCATAAATCGGCAATCACTTCATTTAAATACCGCTGTCAGCATTGAAATGGTTAAACTGCAGTAATCAGCATGTGCTCCAGTTGCTGCTGTTATAGGCAGGTGGCAGCTATGCAATACGGTCGGTATCAGCCTGGTAAAATGCAGGCTCAGCTCCTGAATCCGCTCCATACATTTACCGCACAACATGACAAACATTTCCATTATGTGTTCTCAAAGAGATTAACAAATCTTGTATCATCTCAGCAGGTGGAAGCCTTATGATGCCCTCTGACGTAGGGAACATGCCAGCACAAGACCTTGCTGATGCCAGACCCGTTACTTTAACCCAGAGAGAATTGGTTAACATAGAAAATCCTATTAACTTTCGCCACCTTGAAATCCTCAAAGTTGTTGGAGAGGGAAATTTCGGAAAGGTAAGTGTGAATTTCTCCTCCTCCGTGCTCCCCAATGTATCCTGCACCAGATACACAGGAGGATATACATATTCATTACAGGATGTTAATATGTAATGGTGATTGGGATAAACCAGTGATCCATTATACAGATCCCTATAATAGATGGGATTTTGGTCTGATCGCCTGTGATTTTTCTCCAGGTCCTCTTGGCATCAGATATGTTCAGCGGAGAACTGCTGGCTATTAAAGCCATAGACAGGAATTATTGTGATGAAGCCACAATCTCTAAAGAGTTAAAGGTCCTGAGTATGGCCACCGACTGCCGCTTCATAACATCTCTGCGGGGGTTTATGGAGGTACCAACAGAATATATAATAGCCATGGAGTATATTGCCGGAGGAGATCTGTCTGTCCACATGGCAAAATCGATGAAATTTGATATGGAAACATCAAGGTAAATGTCTTAGACTGAATCATAATATTCTACTGCCCATACATTGTGGTCCTAGAGTGTATGTAACCACTGATCCATCCTCTACTTTCTACTCCACAGACTCTTTGCGGCAGAAATGGTTTGCGGACTCCAGTTCCTCCATGAACACGGCGTGATACATTGGTAATCAGTTCATCTTCATAAATCTCTGTTGTCTCCTTACATATCTATTGTAGAAAGTTCTGTTCATGAATTATCCTCACAATCATGTCTGATCATTTTTCCCTGCAGTGACCTGAAGCCTCAGAACATCCTCATCCATGACACCGGACACATAAAGATCGCGGACTTTGGCTTATCAGCCGTGAATGTGGTCGATGAGGTCCTATTGGAGGATACTGTTGGCACGAATGGTTACATCGCACCGGAGGTAAGGAACATCCCTGTGTGATTGATGCCGATAGTAGGACTGAGTATTAATCTGAGGATCCTGCTCATATCTAATCACAGACGGGTCCTCATGGCCTCTGTGTGTAAATCCCCTCCCCGATATAGTAATCTCCTACCTTATGTTCCCACAGATAATGGATGAAGAAAGCTTCAATCATAAGGCAGATTCCTTTTCATTTGGTGTCATCCTGTACATGATGATTGTGGGGAAAAAGCCGTTCTATAGCAGTGGTTTGCTGGATCAATACCACTGGTCTCTGCAGGTGGACGTCCCAGATTTTCCAGACTGGATGCCCAGCGATGCACTTGACATCTTAGAAGGCGTAAGTAGGATCAGAAGAAGAAGGATGATGAGGGACTATAAAGAAAGCTAGAAGATAAGATGCGGACAGTCCATGGACATTGTGTAATAACGTATCAATAATAATATATAATATAATGATTAATGGTCTCTCTCATTTTCCAGCTTCTCTGCAAAACTCCATCTGCCCGGTATGCTATATCATCCTTCATCCGAGAGCGCCCATTCTTCCTCTCCATAAACTGGAGCGACGTGGAGTCCGGCGAAGCCGACCCACCATTCAAATTTGATGAAAATGTAAGTATAGCACATAGGGACATCCATAGTGTTATCTCTGCCCAGTAACACACATACCCACTATACACCTTATCATTATATCCCCCAGTATACATTATATATGTGAGGAGACGATTCTCAGACATGTATATTTATCATCTTAAGATGGAGAAAAGCGGCACTCACCCCAAAGTGGCACTCACCATTACTTCTTTATTAATCTGCTGTAAAACATATCGGCAGGGAGAGAATGCCGCTTTTCTCTCTTTTTGACTGCAATTGCTTCCCAGTCTGGGGTGTATTTAGCTGAGCTCCCGTGTGGTTCATGAACCCTTTTTTAAATGTGCAACCTTCAACATTGTAATCTCCTCCCAGACTTTATGATAGTGCAGAATCGCTTCACTTTCTTTATTGTGAATATATTTCTCTTCTTACAGGAGGATTAGGCTGATATAAATCAGCCCCATTCCAGTAACATCTAGGAATGAAGCTTTCCATTACTCGGAAGAGACAACTAAACTGGACTTTCTCATTTACCGGACTTTGACAAACCTACCGAGCTTCCACCACATAACAGCCACGTAGATTCGAGCACCAAACATCCAGGGATTTAGTCCGATCGCCATATTTGGGGTCAGGAAGGAATTTTTTTCCCCTGATATGAGGATTATACAACAACTAGTCCTCAGGGTTATTTTTCGCCTTCCTCTGGATCAACATAGCAAGTAATTAAAGGCTGAAATTGAAGGACTTCTTTCAGCCATACTTGCTATGTTACCATCTGAACGACTCATCTACAATGTGGTGGTAAGAAGACGACTACCGAATATGGACAAAGAGAAGGCAGTGGCTGCTCCTTCTCCACCGGATATGGACAGAGAGAAGGCAGCGGCTGCTCCTTCTCCACCAGATATGGAAAAAAAGAAGGCAGTGGCTGCTCCTTCTCCACCGGATATGGACAGAGAGAAGGCAGCGGCTGCTCCTTCTCCACCAGATGTGGAAAAAAAGAAGGCAGCGGCTGCTCCTTCTTAAAATTGGCCAAGTAAAGAGAGGTGGAAGCGGCTGCTCCTTCTCACACTTGGCCATGTAGCGACAGAAGGATGCGGCTGCTCCTTCTACTACCAGGCCATGGACAGACAGAAGGTAGCGGCTGCTCCTTCTACTACCTAGCCATGGTCAGACAGAAGGCCATATGGTTGATCGCGGTGCTCTAGGAATCCAGGAAAACTCCAAGTTCACAGATCACACGTCACACATTCCTGCTCTTCTCCTCTCCGTCATGTGTGATCCAGACCTGGATGTCCAAAAACAGCTCAAGTGCAACCAAAGGCCTGAAGAGCGGAATCATCATCTGCTCCTTTCTATAGAAAGTGACTGTATCTACAGACTTTCTTTTTTCATCTTTGCATATAATTAACAACTTATATGCACAAATAAATATATTGAACATCTATGTTGATTCTGGTTAGATTCTTCTCATATACAGAACTGCTTTTTGGTATTTTTATTAATATCATGATGACCTAATGTAATTGTGGATGGGTTGAATATCTCACAAACATTTCTGCATAGAGTAAAATATTTACGTTTTAAAAAAGAGATGAGAGAATTTAATCTTCTCAAACTGTAAAAGAATCCTCATTCACTAAAATGTGTATTATTTTGTAATTCACTTCTGTGCAGATACAGCCGGCCTCTATTTTACTACACTGTAAAGAATCATCAAAAGGTTAAAAATAAAAATGTAAAAAATATACTTGCCTTACTGCTCCCCCAGAAGCATTACTTCTGGAGAAGTAGAAGGGCAAGTCGCCTCAAGCCCCTCACTCCGAGGAGCCCACCCAAAGCTTAACAATATCGGTGAGGGCGTAAAGCTGATACAGAAAGACTTGATACAGAATGCCAGGGTGACACACTAAAGACCCCCATAGCAGGGATAAGGGGGATAGAGCGACATGATGAAGTCATCACTCTGTGACTCTGATGTCCCGTGCGTGCCTCTGCATGATGATATCACCATGTTGGTCTACCTGTGACTAGCTACTGTCCGCCGGCGGACTCACTAGGATTCAGTGTTAGGTAAGTATATTATGTTTATGGTTTTTTTATTAATACTTATAATTGGACTGACTGTGGTGGCATCATACAGTGTGGGGACTAGTGTGGAGTATCATACAATATGGGGGGCATTATACTGTGGACAGTAAGCTGTGGGGGGAACATATGGTATGAGAGCTTTATATTGTGTGAGGACTCATGTGGTGGTATCATACAGTGTGGGAACTAATGTGGGGGCCATCATACAATGCCATCATACAAGACCATAATAACTGGGGGGTGTATAATATAATTTAGGGACTAATGTGGGGGCCATCATACAATGTTGGGTGCATCATACTGTTTATAAAAGGCTGTGGGTTCTGTTATACAGTTGGGGACTACTGAGGGGGTATCATACAATGTGTGTGCTACTGTGGGGGCCATCATACAATGTTGGGTTCATCATACTGTTTATAGGAAGCTGTACGGGCGATCATGTACTGTGGGGACTACTGAAGGATATCATGCAACGTGGGGGCGACTGTGCGGGCCAATGTTGGGGGCATTATATTGTGTACAATAAGCTGTTGGGGGATAATATAGTATGGGTGGCTTTATACTATGTGAGGACTGTTGAAGGGGCCATCATACAATGTTGGGTTCATCATACTGTCTATAGAAAGCTGTTGGGACTATTGTGAAGACACGGGGTCTTCCATGGGCATAATACTACTAGGAAAACACAGGGTTAGGGTTAAACAGTGTAGCAATACTTTATTGAACCAAGTGAACAGGTGATTCCAACCTTTATATCTCCGGGTTTATCCATGGGTTCCAGGTGACCGGATGGTCCCAACATGGCTAACAAAAACATATATAGTATATAATGGGCCCCATTATTGCTCCATACAGTATATACTGGGCCCCATTTATTGCTCCATACACTATAATGGCCCCATATAGTATATAATAGGCCCCATATATTGCTCTATGCAGTATAAAGACCCCATATAGTATATAATAGGTTCCTTATATTGCTCCATACAGTATATAATGGGCCCCATATATTGCTCCATACAGTATATATGTGGCACCACAGGGGTCTGGTTGCCACAGTAATAGAAATATTATGTCTGAGAGCAAGTGGGAGGTTTCTCTGGTCAGGAGCCCTGAGCATGCAACACTGCCCGCCCAGACCTGGGAGGGGAGGAATCTTCCCTTATAAACTGGGTCTGGGGCGGGATTAGGGGAGTCAGAGCCTGGAGAGGGAAAGTAAGAACCAGGAGCTCTGTAGGAACAGTAGCTGAATACCAGGGGCTGGAGCTGTGCAGAGTTCGCCCTGGTTGAAGACACTAATACCGGACATGGAGTCCGAGGCTGTGGGGACATCCAGGTCCAGCAGCAGAATCCAACCGGCAGGGGATTCCATGTCCTCTGGCCATAGAACCCGGAGGCACGGTCACAAGCAAGGGACCAGCAACGCCATTGTGAAGCGGAGGCTAACAGAAGGCCCCAAGTCACCGGCCATACGGGTGAGCACCACACGGTATACTCAGGGACGTGGGCTACTTCTACCCGCATAGAGCAAGGTAGCCAGGAAAGAGTGCAGATAGACGGGGAGGCCTACAACTCCACCTGGCCAGGGGGAGATCCTGCTTGCTCACAGACTGACCAGGCCCCTACTGCTAACCAGTACTCCCGGGAGGGTCTGCTTTATACCATCAGTAAAGACCCTGAACTGCACCACACGTCTCTGTGTTTCATCGCCGCACCAGCACCATCAGTACTGGGACGCTCACACCATCACTCCCATCATCTCTCACATTAGCTGCCCTGAGGCAATACTTCTCCCGTGGGCAGTTATCCCATACTCGGCTGCGCAAACAACATCAGCCTCAGCGGTCTGCAGCGCAGCGGCGGTCCCCACTGACCGCAATCCACGGGTGGCGTAGTCGGACATTGTTATTACCTAAGACTGCCACTGGTTTGACCACCCTGGGCACGGACCGGGTCAGCGCCACACTGAGACTACAACCCCCAGCGATCCGGCTCCGGGTATCCCCTGCACAACACTGGCCCAGGGGGCGCGTCATATACTGGGTCCTCTAAATTGCTCCAAACAATATAAAGGCCCCATGTAGTATATAATGGGCCAAATGTATTGCTCCATACAGTACATACTGGGCCCCATAAATTGTTCCATACAGTATAATTGCCCCATATAGTATATAATGGGCTCCATGTATTGCTCTATACCGTATATACTGGGCCCCATAAATTGTTCCATACAGTATAATATCTCCATATAGTATATAATGGGCCCCATATATTGCTCCATATAGTATAATGGCCCCATATATTGTATAATTGGCCCCATATATTGATTCACAGTATAATCGCCCTATATAGTATATAATGGGCCCCATATATTACTTCATAAAGTATAATGGCCCCATATAGTATATAATAAGCCCCACATATTGCTCCATACAGTATAATGGCCTCATACAGTATATGACAGGCCCCATATATTGCTCCATACAGTATATACTGGACCCCATATAATGCTCCATACAGTATAATGGCAACATATATTATATAATGGGCACAATATATTGCTCCATACAGTATATACTGGGCCCATATATTGCCCCATACAGTATAATGGCCCCATATATTATATAATGGGCCCAATATATTGCTCCATACAGTATATACTGGGCCCTAGATACTGCTCCATACAGTATAATGGCCACATATAGTATATAATAGGCCCCATATATTGCTCCATAAAGTGTAATGGCCACATATAGTATATATGGGCCCCATACATTGCTCCATACAGTATATACTGGGCCCCATATATTGCTGCAAAGTATAATGGCCCCATATAATATATAAAGGGCCACATTTTTTGCTCCATACTATATATACTGGGCCCCATATATGGCTCCATACAGTATATACTGGGCCCCATAAATTGATCCATATAATGGTCACATATAGTGTATGATGTGCCCAATATATTGCTCCATACAGTATATATAATATAATATATAATGCTGCACAGTATAATTGCCCCATATAGTATATAATGGGCTCCATAAATTGCTCAATACTGTATAATGGCCCCATATATTATATAATGGGCCCAATATATTGCTCCATACAGTATATACTGGGCCCTAGATAATGCTCCATACAGTATAATGGCCACATATAGTATATAATGGGCCCATATATTGCTCCATACAGTATATACTGAGCCCCATATATTGCTGCAAAGTATAATGGCCCCATATAATATATAATGGGCCACATTTTTTGCTCCATACTGTATATACTGGGCCACATAGAGTATATACTGGGCCCCATGAATTGATCCATACAGTATAAGGGTCACATATAGTATATGATGTGCCCCATATATTTCTCCATACAGTATATACTGGGCCCCATATACTGCTGCAGGGTATAATTGCCCCATATAGTATATAATGGGCTCCATAAATTGCTCCATACAGTAAAATGGCCCCATATAATATATAATGAGCCTCATATATTGCTCCATACTATATAATGGCCCCATATAGTGCTCCATACAGTATAATGACCACATATAGTGCTCCATACAGTATAATGGGCCCCATATATTGCTCCATGCAGTATATACTGGGCCCCATAAATTGTTCCATACACTATAATTGCCACGTAAAGTATTATATAATGGGCCCCATATATGGCTCCATACAGTATATACTGGGCGCCATATATTGCTCCATACACTATAATGACCCCATATATTATATAATGGGCCCCATATATTGCTCCATATAGTATATAATGGACCCCATAAATTGATCCATACAGTATAATGGCCCCATATAGTATATAATGGGCCCTATGTATTGCTCCATACAGTATAATGGCCCCATATAGTATATAATGGGCCCCATATATTGCTCCATGCAGTATATAATGGGCCACATATTGCTCCATACAGTATAATGACCACATATAGTATATAATGGGCCCCATATATTGATCCACAGTATAATGGCCCCATGTAGTATATAATGGGCCTCACACATTGCTTCCTACAGTATAATGGCCCAAAATAGTATATAATATGCCCCATATATAGCTCCATACAGTATATAATGGGCCCCATATATTGCTCCATACTGTATATACTGGGCTCCATACAGTATATACTGAGCCCCATATATTGCTTCACAGTATAATGGCCCCTTATAATATATAAAGAGAAACTTTTTTGTTCCATACTGTATATAATGGGCCTAATATATTACTCCATACAGTATAATGGTCACATATAGTATATAATGGGACCCATATATTGCTGCACAGTATAATGGCCCCATTTAGTATAAAATGGGCTCCATAAATTGATAAATACAGTATAATGGCCCCATATAATACATAATGGGCCCCAGATATTGCTTCATACAGCATAATGGCTCCATACAGTATATACTGAGCCCCATATGTTGCTCCATACAGTATAATGGCCCCATATAGTATATAATATGCCCCATATATTGCTCTATACTGTATATAATGGGCCCAATATATTGCTCCATACAGTATAATGGTCACATATAGTATATAATGGGCCCCATATAATGCTGCACAGTATAATGGCCCCATATAGTATAAAATGGGCTCCATAAATTGCTAAATACGGTATAATGGCTCCATATAATATATAATGGGCCCCATATATTGCTCCATACAGCATAATGGCCCCATATAGAGCTCCATACAGTAAAATGACCACATGTAGTATATAATAGGCCCCATATAGTACTCCATCCAGTATAATGGGCCCCATTAATTGCTCCACACAGTATATACTGGGCCCGATAAATTGTTCCATACAGTATATACTGGGCCCCATATATTGATCCACAGTATAATGGCCCCATATACTATATAATGGGCCCCATATATTGCTCCATACAGCATAATGGTCCCATATATTATATAATGGGCCCCATATATTGCCTATACAGTATAAACTGGGCCCCATATATTAATCCACAGTATCATGGCCCGATATAGTATATAATGGGCCCCATATATTGCTTCATAAAGTATATTGGCCCCATATAGTATATAATGGTCGACATATATTGCTCCAAACAGTATCATGGCCCCATATAGTATATAATAGGCCCCATATATTGCTCCACACAGTATATAATGGGCCCCATATATTGCTCCATACAGTATATACTGAGTCCCATATATTGCTGCACAGTATAATTTCCCCTTATAATATATAAAGGGCCACATTTTTTCCTCCTACTGTATATATTGGGCCCCATTTATTGCTCCATACAGTACATACTGGGCCCCATATATTGCTGCACAGTATAATGGCCACATATAGTATATAATGGGCCCCATATATTGCTGCACAGTATAATGGCCAAATATAGTATTTAACGGCCCACATATATTGCTCCATACAGTAAAATGGCCACATATAGTATATGATAGACCCCATATAGCACAAAATAGGCCCGATATATTGCTCCATATAATATAATGGCCACATATAGTATATAATGGGCCCTATATATTGCTCCATACAGTATATACTGGGCCCCATATATTGCTCCATACAGTATATACTGGGACCCATATATTGCTGCACAGTATAATGGCCCCATATAGTATATAATGGGCTCCATACATTTCTAAATGCAGTATAATGGCCCCATACAATACATAATGGGGCCGATATATTGCTCCATACAATATAATGACCACATATAGAATATAATAGGCCCCATATATTGCTCCATACAGTATAATGGCACCATATAGTATATAATAAGCCCTATATATTGCTCCATACAGTATAATTGGCCCTGGGTAGTGCTCCATATAGCATAATGGCCCCATATAGTGCTCCATACAGTATAATGGGCCCCATATATTGCTCCATACAGTATATACTGGGCCCCATATATTGATCCACAGTATAATGGCCCCATATAGTATATAATGGGCCCCATGAATTAATCCATACAGTATATAATGGGCCCCATATATTGGTCCATACAGTATAACGGCCACATATAGTATATAATAGGCCCCATATATTGCTCCATACAGTATAATGGCCCCATATATTATATGATGGGCCCCATATATTGCTCCATACAGTATAATGGCACCACATATTATATAATGGGCCCCATATATTGCTCCATACAGTATATACTGGGCCCCAAATGTTGCTACACAGTATAATGGCCCCATATATTATATAAAAGGCCCCATATTTTGCTCCATACTGTATATACTGGGCCCCATATATTTCTCCATACAGTATATACTTGGCCCCATAAATTGATCCATACAGTATAATGGTCACATATAGTATATGATGTGCCCCATATATTGCTCCATAAAGTATATACTGGGCCCCATATACTGCTGCACAGTATAGTTGCCCCATATAGTATATAATGGGCTCCATAAATTGCTCCATACAGTATAATGGCCCCATATAATATATAGTGGGTCTCATATATTGCTCCATACAATACAATGGCCCCATATAGTGCTCCATACAGTATAATGACCACATATAGTGCTCCATACAGTATAAAGGGCCCCATATATTGCTCCATACAGTATATACTGGGCCCCATAAATTTGGAAGTCGCCTTGCTACACTCATCAGGAGAGCTTTAAACTAGAACAATGTGGGAAGGGAAACAAAAGGCCAGAAAAAGCCATACAGCTGACAAATACTATTGAGATCTCTGCTACTGGAAGTGGAAAGGAAGAACAAAGACAAAACAATTTAAATAATAAAAATATGGGAGGAAGAGAAACCAATCACAAACTAAAATGTTTTTATACAAATGCACAAAGCATGGGCAACAAACAAGGAGAATTGGAACTACTAATGCAGGAAAAGGAATATGATGTCATTGGAATCACTGAAACTTGGTGGGACGATACACATGATTGGAATAAAAGGCTAAAAGGATACAACTTATTTGCAAGAAACAGACTTGATAAACGAGGAGGAGGTGTTGCATTGTATGTTAGAAAAGCGTATATCTGCACAGAGATTGAAGCTTCAGAGACTGGGAGTTCTGTGGAAACTATTTGGGTAAGAATACAAGGAGAGAACAACGGAAAGGACACCATTGTAGGCATTTACTACAGGCCACCTGGGCAAGCTGAAGATATGGATGAACTCTTTATGTATCAAATGACCAAGTTCTCCAAAAAATATGACGTAGTGGTCATGAGAGATTTCAACTATCCAGACATTTGTTGGGAATCTCTCTCAAGTAAAACTAATCGGTCAAGCAAATTCTTATCCTCTCTTGCTGACAACTTTATCTTCCAAAAGGTAGGGGAGAAAACAAGGGGATCTGCTACTTTGGATCTAATCCTTATAAACAGGGAGGAAATGGTTGAGGAGGTAAAAGTGGCTGGGACCCTAGGAGGCAGCGACCATGCTATTATAGAATTTTGGATAACTAGAGGAGGAAGACATGTGAAGACTCAAACTTCAAGGTTAGATTTTAGAAAGGCAGATTTTAAGAGACTCAGAAAGAGAATAGGAGGGATCCAATGGCTGGATGTCCTTAAGGACAAAAATGTCCAGGAAGGATGGGAAATTTTTAAAAATGAGATTCTCAAAGCACAATCGTTAACAATCCCGAAAAGTAGGAAGAATGGGAAGCATTTAAGGAAACCAGGATGGATGAACACAGAACTTAAACACATGCTAAAAAGAAAGAAAGAAATGTTTATTAAATGGAAAGAGGGAGGCATATCTAAAGAAGATTATAATGCAGTCTGCAGATCCTGCAGGGCACGTATCAGGTTAGCTAAAGCTGACAATGAATTAAGGCTTGCAAGAGATGTCAAAAGCAATAAAAAAGGATTTTGGGGGTATGTCAAAAGTAAAAGAAAAGTCAAAGATGCTATAGGATTTTTACAGGATGAAAATGGAGAAATGGTAAGAGAGGATGTTGAGAAGGCCGAACTTTTTAATTCCTATTTTGCATCTGTTTTCTCTCAGAAAGAAAATGTAACATCAACTGATCTTCACTGTCCTTTTAAAGGAATAGAGGAATCCAAGTTATCTGTAAACAGAAAGATTGTGAGGGAATATTTAGCTAACATAAATGAGTTCAAGTCTCCAGGTCCAGATGAATTACACCCCAGAGTACTGAAGGAGATCGTAGAAGAAATTTTAGAACCACTCTCCATAATCTTTGAAAATTCTTGGAGAACAGGAGAAGTCCCAGAAGACTGGAGAAGAGCAAATGTTGTTCCTATCTTCAAAAAGGGGAAGAAGGTGGACCCAGGGAACTATAGGCCGGTGAGTCTGACTTCTATACCAGGAAAGATCTTTGAACAAATTATTAAACAACATGTATGTAAGTACATGGATAAGAATGAAGTGATTAACCAGAGTCAGCATGGGTTTGTAACTAACAAGTCATGTCAGATTAACTTAATTTCCTTCTATGACAGAATCACTGACTGGGTGGATCAGGGAAATGCTGTAGATATAGTATATCTTGACTTCAGCAAAGCATTTGACAAAGTATCTCACACCATCCTTATTGAAAAAATGACCAAGTATGCAATGGACCAGGCAACTGTTAGGTGGATTCATAACTGGCTTAGTGATCGGACTCAAAGGGTGGTTGTAAATGGCTTCACATCCAGCTGGATGAACGTCTCAAGTGGGGTACCACAGGGCTCCGTCCTGGGACCTGTATTGTTCAACATCTTTATCAATGATTTAGATGAAGGAATTGAGGGTAAACTGATTAAATTTGCTGATGACACAAAGCTAGGAGGGATAGCTAATACTAGAGAAGAGAGACAGAGGATTCAAAAAGACCTAAATAAACTGGAGCAGTGGGCAGCAACCAACAGAATGGTTTTTAACAGGGAAAAATGCAAAGTACTACATCTGGGCAATAAAAATGAAAAAAGCATATACAGAATGGGAGGAATAGAGCTAAGCAACAGTACATGTGAAAAAGACTTAGGTATACTAATAGATCATAGACTGAACATGAGTCAACAGTGTGATGCAGCAGCAAAAAAGGCAAATACAATTCTGGGATGTATTAACAGAAGCATACAGTCTAGATCACGTGAAGTCATTATCGGTCTTTACTCCTCTTTGGTCAGACCTCATCTGGAATACTGTGTACAGTTTTGGGCACCACATTTTAAAAAAGACATAGACAAACTGGAGCAAGTTCAGAGAAGAGCGACCAGAATGGTGACTGGTCTGCAAACCATGTCCTATGAGGAACGGTTGCAGGATTTGGGAATGTTTAGCTTGCAAAAAAGAAGACTGAGAGGAGACTTAATAGCTGTCTACAAATATGTCAAGGGCTGTCACATTGTAGAAGGATCATCTTTATTCTCATTTGCACAAGGAAAGACTAGAAGCAATGGGATGAAACTAAATGGGAGGAGACACAGATTAGATATTAGAAAAAACTTTTTGACAGTTAGGGTGATTAATGAGTGGAACAGGCTGCCACGAGAGGTGGTGAGTTCCCCTTCAATGGACGTCTTCAAACAGAGGCTGGACAGACATCTGTCTGAGATGATCTAGTGAATCCTGCTTTGAGCAGGGGGTTGGACCAGATGACCCAGGAGGTCCCTTCCAACTCTACCATTCTATGATTCTATGATTCTATGTTCCACACAGTATGATTGCCCCATATAGTAAATAAGGGGCCCCATATATTACTCCATACAGTATAATGGCTATATACAGTATATACTGGGCCCCATATATTGCTCCATACAGTATATACTGGGCCCCATATATTGCTGCACAGTATAATGGCCCCATATAATAAATAAAGGGCCACATTTTTTGCTTAATACTGTATATACTGGGCCTCATATATTTCTCCATACAGTATATACTGGTCACCATAAATTGATCCATACAGTATAATGGCCCCATAGAGTATATAATGAGCCCTATGTATTGCTCCATACAGTATAATGGCCCTATATAATATATAATGGGCCCCATACATTGCTCCATACAGTATAATTGCCCCATATATTGCTCCATACAGTATAATGGCACCACATATTATATAATGGGCCAAATATATTGCTCCATACAGTATATACTGGGCCACATATATTGCTGCACAGTATAATGGCCCCATATAATATATAAAGGGCCACAATTTTTGCTCCATACTGTATATACTTTGCCCCATATATTGCTCCATACAGTATAATGGCCACATATAGTATATAATAGGCCCCATATATTGCTCCATACAGTGTAATGGCCACATATAGTATATAATAGGCCCCATCTATTGCTCCATACAGTGTAATGGCCACATATATACTATATAATGGGCCCCATATATTGCTCCATACAGTATATACTGGGCCCCATATGTTGCTACACAGTATAATGGCCCCATATATTATATAAAAGGCCCCATATTTTGCTCCATACTGTATATACTGGGCCCCATAAATTGATCTATACAGTATAATGGTCACATATAGTATATGATATGCCCCATATATTGCTCCATACAGTATATACTGGGCCCCATATACTGCTGCACAGTATAATTGCCCCATACAGTATATAATGGGCTCCATAAATTGATCCATACAGTATAATGGCCCTATATAATATATAGTGGGTCCCACATATTGCTCCATACAATATAATGGCCCCATATAGTGCTCCATATAGTATAATGACTACATATAGTGCTCCATACAGTATAAAGGGCCCCATATATTGCTCTATACAGTATATACTGGGCTCCATAAATAGTTCCACACAGTATAATTGTCCCACATAGTATATAATGGGCCCTATATATTACTCCATACAGTATAATGGCTACATACAGTATATACTGGGCCCCATATATTGCTCCATACAGTATATACTGGGCCCCATATATTGCTGCACAGTATAATGGCCCCATATAATAAATAAAGGGCCACATTTTTTGCTCCATACTGTATATACTGGGCCTCATATATTTCTCCATACATTATATACTAGGCACCATAAATTGATCCATACAGTATAATGGCCCCAAATAGTATATAATGGGCCCTATGTATTGCTCCATACAGTATAATGGACCTTAATAATATATAATGGGCCCCATATATTGCTCCATACAGTATATACTGGGCCCCATATACTGCTGCACAGTATAATTGCCCCATATAGTATATAATGTGCTCCATTAATTGCTCCATACAGTGTAATGGCCCCATATAATATATAATGCGTCTCATATATTGCTCCATACTATATAATGGCCCCATATAGTGCTCCATACAGTGTAATGACCACATATAGTGCTCTATATAGTATAATGGGCCCCATATATTGCTTCATACAGTATATACTGGACCCCATAAATTGCTGCACAGTATAATGGGCCCCATATATTGCTGCACAGTATAATGGCCCCATATAATACATAAAGGGCCATATTTTTTGCTCCATACTGTATATACTGGGCCTCATAAATTGCTTCATACAGTATAATTGCCCCATATATTGCTCCATACAGTGTAATCGCAACATATAGTATATAATGGGCCCCATATATTGCTCCATACAGTATAATGGCCCCATATAATATATAATGGGTCTCATATATTGCGACATACAATATAATGGCCCCATATAGTGCTCCATACAGTATAATGACCACATATAGTGCTCCATACAGTATAATGGGCCCCATATATTACTCCATACAGTATATACTGGGCACCATAAATTGTTCCACACAGTATAATTGCCCCGTATAATATATAATGGGTCCCATATATTACTCCATACAGTATAATAGCTCCGTACAGTATATACTGGGCCCCATATATTGCTCCATACAATATATACTGGGCCCCATATATTGCTGCACAGTATAATGGCCCCATATACATTTTTTGCTCCATACCGTATATACTGGGCCTCATATATTGCTCCATAAAGTATATACTCGGCCCCATACATTGATCCATACAGTATAATGGCCCCATATAGTATATAATGGGCCCTATGTATTGCTCAATACAGTATAATGGCCCTATATAATATATAATGGGCCCCATACATTGCTCCATACAGTATAATTGCCCCATATATTGCTCCATACAGTGTAATCGCAACATATAGTATATAATGGGCCCCATATATTGTTCCATACGGTATAATGGCCCCATATAGTATATAATGGGCCCCATATATTGCTCCATACAGTATATACTGGGCCCCATATATTGCTCCATACAGTATATACTGGGCGCCATATATTGCTGCACGGTATAATGGCCCCATATAGTATAAAATGGGCTCCATAAATTGCTCCATACAGTATAATGGCCCTATATTATATATAATGGGCCCAATATATTGCTCCATACAATATAATGGCGCCATATAGTGCTCCATACAGTATAATGACCAAATATAGTATATCATAGGCCTCATATAGTGCTCCATACAGTATAATGTGCCCCATATATTGCCCCATACAGTATATACTGGGCCCCATAAATTGTTTCATACAGTATAATTGCCCCGTATAGTATATAATGGGCCCCATATATTGCTTCATACCGTATAATGGCCCCATATAGTATATAATAGGCCCCATATATTGCTCCATACAGTATATAATGGGCCCCATATATTGCTCCATACAATATATACTGGCTCCATACAGTATATACTGAGCCCCATATATTGCTCCACAGCATAATGGCCCCTTTTAATATATAAAGAGAAACTTTTTTGCTCCATACTGGATATACTGGGCCCAATATATTGCTCCATACAGTATAATGACCCCATATAGTATATAATGGGCCCCATATATTGGTCCATACAGTATATACTGGTCCCCCATATATTGCTCCATACAGTATAATGGCTTCATATAGTATATACTGGGCCCCATATATTGCTCCATACAGTATAATGGCCCCATATAGTATATAATAGGCCCCATATATTGCTCCATACAGTATATAATGGGCCCCATATATTGCTCCATACAGTATATACTGGGCCCCATATACTGCTCCATACAGTATAATGGCCCCATATAGTATATAATGGGCCCCATATTTTGCTCCATACAGTATATAATGGGCCCCATATAATGCTCCATACAGTATATACTGGGCCCCATATATTGCTGCACAGTATAATGGCCCCATATAGTTTATAATTGGCTCCATAAATTGCTAAATACAGTATAATGGCCCCATATAATATATAATGGGCTCCATATATTGCTCCATACAGTATAATGGCCCCATATAGTGCTCCATACAGTATATTGACCACATATAGTATATAATAGGCCCCATATAGTGCTCCATACAGTATAATGGGCCCCATATTTTGGTTTATTTTGCTTCATACAGTATAATGGCTCCATATAGTATATAATGGGCCCCATATATAGTTCCATACAGTATAATAGCCCCTTATAGTAAATAATGGGCCCCACATATTGCTCCATACTGTATAATGGTCCCATATAGTGCTCCATACAGTATATACTGGACCCCATATATTGCTCCATAAAGTATAATGGCCCCATATAGTATATAATGAGCCCCATATATTTTTCCATACAGTTTAATGGCCCCTTATATTGCTCCATACAGTGTATAATGGGCCCCATATATTGCTCCATACAGTATAATGGCCCCTTATCTATAATATTACCGGGGATGCGTATCTGAAGCCTTTATAGACTGCGCATGCATGACGCACAGTCTGGCTCCAGGCAGAATCACGCATCCAGCCGTTACAGGTAAGAGGAGTGTATGGCGCGGTACACGTAGACACTGAACGTATACCGCGATCTCTGGCGCCATACTTAGATACTTACCTGACCGGGAGGAGCGTTGCCGCGGCGCCTCTCTATGCCGGAGACCGGGGCAGGAGTAAGGCGTCGGATCGGAAACCAGGATGGGGATGAGGGGTGCCGTGCATACCGGGATTGGGGGTGAGTGGTGCCATGCATACCGGGATTGGGGGTGAGGGGTGCCAAGCATACCGGGATTGGGGGTGAGGGGTGCCATGCATACCGGGATTGGGGGTGAGGGGTGCCATGCATACCAGGATTTGGGGATGAGGGGTGCCATGCATACCGGGATTGGGGGTGAGGGGTGCCAAGCATACCGGGATGAGGGATACCATACAAACCAGGATAGGGATGAGGGATGGGGTACCATGCATACCGGGATAGGGATGAGGAGTACCACACATACCAGGATAGGGATGAGGAGTACCATACAAACCAGGATAGGGATGAGGGATGGGGTACCATGCATACCGGGATAGGGATGAGGAGTACCACACATGCCAGGATAGGGATGAGGAGTACCATACATACCAGGGTTGGGATGAGGGGGCCACGCATACCAGGATTGGGGGTGAGGGGTGCCATGTGACTCGCCCCTTGGGCCGTGGGGCACTCGGATCCGGGCAATAGGGAAACGGTGGGAGTAGTAGTGGCAACCTGGTTCCGTGGCTCAGGGTGGTCAGGACAGTGGTAGTCCGTTATGTGCTGTTGATTATGTCCGACTACGCCACCCGTGGATTGCGGTTATTAGGAACCGCCGCTGCATGCAGACCGCTGGGGCTGATGATGTGTGCAGCTGGGGTAGTGTGACTCCCCACGGAAAGAGTGCGGCCGCAGGGCAGTATAATGGATGGTGGGAGTGATGGTAGTGAGAGTCCCAGTGCTGATAGTGCTGGAGGAGCAAGGAGCACACAGAAAACAGGTTGCAGTCCAGGGTCTTTACTAAAACAAGTAAACTGACCCACAAACAGTCCCGGCTAGGAGGGGACCTGGATGTCTGAGAGCAACGGGGAAATTGGCCCTGGTCAGGGTGAGGGTGTAGGCCTACCGTGCTTTCTGTGCTCCTTCTGGCTATCTCCTCCTTATAGGGTAACAGCCCACGCTTCCGAGCTCTCCGTGTATTCTCGCCTGTATGGCCTGCGACGTGGGTTCCTTTCTGCTCCCAGCCTTGTACGGCTTTACTGGTCCCTTCGGTTGTGGCAGGGCCTCCAGGCTTCTTAGGCCAAGGAATATACAGTCCCCTGCGGACTGGTTATCTGCTGGAGAATGTGGAATCCTCCCAGCCTCAGACACCAAAGTCTGGTAAATTTTGTCCGTTATCTGCCAAGACAGGCTCTCTTCGCCTCTTGTCTCTGGCTTGTGGCTCTCCTACTGCCACACTTCCTCTTAGGGTGCAATACAACTGTCCCTCTCTGCTCTGGGACCTGAATCCTGAGACAGGTCGTCCAGTTCTCCCTAACCCTGCCCCCAGTACCAGCTTTTATAGGGGCAGCCAGCTCCCCCTACTGGCCTGAGACAGGAGGCATTGCATGCTAATATTCCCCTGACCAGAGAACCTCCCCCTTGCTCTCAGACACAGCTTTATTACACTTTGTGGCATCCAGGCCAGGGAGACACACCATGCATACCAGGATTGGGGATGAGGGGTGCCATGCATGCCAGGATTGGGATGAGGGGTGCCATGCATGCCAGGATTGGGATGAGGGGTGCCATGTATACCAGGATTGGGGATGAGGGGTGCCATGCATGCCAGGATTGGGATGAGGAGTGCCATGCATACCAGGATTGGGATGAGGGGTGCCATGCATGCCAGGATTGAGATGAGGGGTGCCATGCATGCCAGGATTTGGATGAGGGGTGCCATGCATACCAGGATGGGGATGAGGGGTGCCATGCATACCAGGATTGGGATGAGGGTTGCCATGCATACCAGGATTGGGGATGAGGGGTGCCATGCATACCAGGATTGGGGGATGAGGAGTGCCATGCATACCAGGATAGGATGGTGGGGACAGGATGGAGGCAGCACAAATACCAGGAGGGGGGGCAGCACATACCAGCATGGGAGACCATATACCAATAAAAATGCTCGCCACCTGGGCGTAGAACGGGTTCAATAGCTCGTAGTATATAATGGGCCACCCTCATATTTTGCGACATACAGTATAATGGCTTCATATAGTATATACGGGGCCCCATATATTGCTCCATACAGTATAATGGCCCCATACAGTATATACTGGGCCCCATATATTGCTCCATGCAGTATAATGGCCCCATATGATGCTGCATACATAAAACAAAATATCAGTTACTCACCTCTCCCGTTCCCCGCAGGTCCGGTATACCCAGCGCATCTTCTAACTCTGGAGTGCTCAGGTCAGAGGGCGCGCTGTGGTGACGTCATTGCGCCCTCTGCCCTGACACATCAGAGTTAGAAGACACTGGAGCTGTTCGGAGCGAGGAGAGATGGGGGAGGGGCTGAGGGTGGGGAGGACCCCGGTGGCTGCACGGGCCCCATAGCGCGCCATCGTTTCCCCCTCCCTGGGCCACAGTACTTGCCTGCGTGCATGGGGTGGTGTCGCCAGCCATTGTTGTCATGGTAGGTCAGTTCTGCATGCGAGCACTCCTGCATCCTCCGCTTTTAAAAAGCCAGTGCCCTGTTCCTCCTCCTCTCTGGGGCCCATCGGGCATTTCACCGGTGCCCTGCCAGGCCAGTCCGACCCTGTGTGAATGTAATGTTGTACAGAGCACAGACATATGCCGGCCCTTCCTCCAAAGTGGAACTAACAATGTGTGCTGCATCTGTGCTGCGCAGACTATGCTGACTTCAGCTGACGTCCAAATCATAGCCCCACTGGATCCGGGACGGTTGTGAGATATGCCGATGATTTCTGCAGGACCCACAGCTTGTTTTTCTCAGTCGCTGCTCTCCTCCTTCTCTGACTGATCACAATATTATCTATTCCAGGTCCTTCAGCTTTGTGGTAGGAGGTAACAGGTTCCCCCAGCACTCCATGTGGCTCACACCTCACACCGCTCAGTACTCTGTCAGTAATCTGCTATATATCATTGCTGCACCAGAGCCATCTAGAGGTCACAGTAATACATTGCAACACAACAAAGTAAACATTAAAAGAGAGAAAAATAAACACTCTATAGAATAAAATATTCAGTCATTTAAAGGCAGACTGAAAAATTAAATAGTTGGCAAAATACACAGAGGTGACACCACTGAGAAGATGTGTTTTATTGATTAAGTGGTGTGCGCCCCTTAATGAATTTGATGCATCCAACTATAAAATACTCCATCATTAAAATTGGGGTATACAATGTCAATCTTAAATGGAAGGTGCCATGATTTTTATTTTTGTATTAATAATTATTGAGTATATAATCAATTATTTTTAATACAAAATTAAATGCACTGGTTTAATATTTTTGAATTTATTAACTCTATCTACAGCCACAGTGGGCGGCCATATAAGTTTGCTGATGTGTAATTGTCTGAGCACGAAGCTTACACACTTCAAATATGGCAGCCTCTGTGTACTGTGTCCTCCTGCATTTCCTGCATTGTGTCACACCAGGTGTTAGTGCAACACAGAGGGAAAGGGAGCCCAGACACTAGGGAAAGGGGGAAGTGGAGACCTCCTAGTCTGGTCTAGCGTCACCCTGTCTCAACTACCATCCCTATATTGCCTCTTCAGCAATCGCCGCACACGTGCCTCGCCCTATTTTACCTGGTGCATGGCTACGGCTAGGGATGGAAGGAGATGAGCACTAGTCAACCTCCACTAAACACTATAGACAACAAGGGAAGACAAAACACGGGGAAATTGCTTAGCTTTAGATGAGTCCAAATATGCACACGGCCTCAAGCTCCAGAGAGGACAAAGTACTGCTCCGTCTAAGCCTCACAAGTAGAAATGAATATTGCCAGCGACTCCCTCTCAGACACACCAGGTATATATACACCCAGGCCAGAGAGCTAATTAGCAAGAGAGAGGTAGCCGCTCGGTTCTAAAGACAGCCTCTTATCTAAGAAGCTGTCTGCAATGCCAAACGTAGAGATCTCCTGCAACTCACTGCAGGGCGACTGTCACCTCTGACACACCCGTGACACATTGTCGCTGCCTGCTGCTGTGACCTAGGCACGCCTCCTGGGCTGTCCAGGTCACAACTGTGGGAGGAGATCGGCACCATGTTTTTTGAAGCCCATAGCTGTACTGCGAGCTACACTTTCCCCCTGTCACCATTCACACAGCTCAGTGCGAGCAGTGACAGGAGGCGCAGGGATGCGGTGAATGCTGAGCGGAGGTCCAGGATGAGATGAGTATCGCAGTGTTCAGTAGACTTATATAGCAGGATAGGAAGTATTTCTGCGCTCTCCAAAGAGACAAATGTTGGTAATAGAATTGTAGGTTTATTGTCAACGCGTTTCAGAGTCCACAGACTCCTTCCTCAGGACAACCATACATAACCAGTTACAGCCATACATGGTTTAAATGCAGAAAAAAAAATGGCACCAAGTGCAGAGGGAGGAGTAAGTACAGTCACATGTCTAAATACATGCACATGACAGCTGATCTGATCAGCTATCATGTGCCTCTAACAACTGCGGAAGGATCCGAGATCCACCCGTAGTTGTTAACCAGTTAAATGCTGCTGTCAATCACTGACAGTGGCATTTAAAATAAGCGTCAGCCGAAAGCGCATCATATGTCCCGCCCATGGATTGTCATGACAGCCAAGGGCTCTGCAGAAGACCCCTGTGCTTGTCATTGGGAATCTTCTATGAACGCCGGCGTGTGGCCGGCATTCGTGGGAGATCGTGATTTTTGCTACAAATAGCAGTGCTGAAGCCTTGCTATGTGTAGCACAAGCGATTAGATGATCGCAGCTTCAAGTCCCCTATGAAGAATATTGAAGCAAGTAAAAAAAAAGTTTTAAAAAATATTTTAACAATAAAAAAACAAACGTTCAAATCATCCCCCTTTTGCCCCATAGAAAATAAAACAATAACAAAAAAATAAAATAAACATATTTGGTATCGCCCCGTTCAGAATCTCCCGATCTATAAAAATATGAAGTAAATTAATCCCATCTGTAAACGGAGTAACGAGAAAAACATCGAAAAGCCAGAATTACATTTTTTGATCGCCTCAACATTGTAATAAAATGCAAAAAAGGGCGATCAAAACATCAGATCTACCCCAAAATGGTATCAATAAAAACATCAGCTTGTTGCGCAAAAAATAAGCCCTCACCCGGCCCCAGATCCCAAAATATGGAGACGCTACGGGTCTCGGAAAATGGCGACATAAGCTAATTTTTTTTCCTTACAAATTTCAGATTTTGTTTCACCACTTAGATTAAGAAGAACCTCTCCATGTTTGGTATCTGCGAGCTCGTAATGACCTGGAGAATCATAATGGAGGGCAGTTTTACCATTTAGAGAACATGATAAAAAAAAAATTGTGGAAATGAACTTTTTTTTCAATTTCACAGCATTTTGAATTCTTTTCCCGGTTTCCAGTACACTATATGGTAAAATCAATGGTGTCATTCAAAAACACAACTCGTCCCCCAAAAAACAAGCCCTCGTACGGCCATATTGACGGAAGAATAAATAAGTTATGGCTCTGGGAAAAAGGGGAGCAGAAAACCAAAGAGCGAAAATGGAAAATCGCAAGGTCGTGAAGGGGTTAAAAACAAATGTTAATATTAAAAAAAAAAAAATAACAGTTTACATGTTTTCAATTGCCGAAAATAAAATTTTGATGGCACAATCCCTTTAATGAATGTCCTGATATGATATCTAATGAGATTTCAGTCCCTCTGTATGTAAATTAAAGCTCAGATTATCTCCACAGCTTCATATTATAAGCAGAATTACAACACGCACACATGAAATACACTGAAGAGAAATAAGAGCGTTCTGTCCCTTTAAATTCAGTGTGTTACATAACACTGCTCAGCCAATAGGATCGCTGGATTTGAATTTGAAAATAAAGCAAACTGTCATTCATCCTCAGTCTGTTACAGGACAGTGAGCGGTGAAGATGGATGTCGGTGAGTGCTCCCATCCCATCATCTGATGTCACTGATCTCACCTAAATTCAATATAGGAGAGAACGGCTGCTGTCACCTGCCACTAGGGGGAGCTATCAGTACAATATATATCTACTGGTGCACTGTGCTCCCCCTAGTGGCTGCAAGAAAGCAGAATTGTATCATTAGGTCACACAGGACACTCTGCTGCCAGTATTATTTATTGAGGGGTTTATGCCACTGTTGTCAATGGGATGAGTGTGCTGGCACTGATAATGGGGGTTAGGCTTTATCCGCTGTTAATGAAGTCACTTTGGCAGTTGTTTTTAGGGGGTTTCCTGTACTTATGGGAATGAAGAACATAGAAATACATGAATGTCATATATCTTTATTTACACCCAGTAAAGGCTATGCTCCATGTGGTCATATGAGTGTATGTGTGTAATGGGGGTCCGATACCGGGGGGACGTTCACTATGAATAAATGTGGAAAGCTGTTTGTGTCTTTATCAGATCTGTGACTAAGTCTTTTTTGGATTCACAGCTTTTCCTATGACTACTGCAGAAGAGAATAGATACAGGATGGCCGCGAGCCGCAGATCTTGGGGGGTCAGCAGCTTTATTATAACCGGACCCCTTATCCTATTCTTCATCCCTGGTGAATGATAAGTGGACACTCATCAGATTCTGTTTTCTTTAGGACGTCTACCTCCAACAGGAATGTGTCTTCGGACCTGGACTCTTCTCATGTGAGATTATTTTTTTAAATATTTTTTTTTCCCATTAATCTGAAAATATTGTGCCATTAACCCCTTAAGGACTTCGGGATTTTCCGTTTTTGCATTTTTGTTTTTTGCTCCCCTTATTCCCAGAGTCATAGTGTTTGTATTTTTTGGTCAATATGGCCATGTGAGGGCTTATTTTTTGCGGGACGAGTTGTACTTTTAAATGTCATCACTGGTTTTACCATATCGTGTATGGGAAAACGGGGAAAAAATTCCAAGTGCGATGAAATTGCAAAAAAAGTGAAATACCACAGATGTTTTTTTTTTTTTTTTTTATACCACGTTCACTGAATGCTAAACCTGACCTGCCATTATTATTCCCCAGGTCATTATGAGTTCGTAGACACCAAACATGTATAGGTTCTTTCTTATTTAAGTGGTGAAAAAAAAATCCAAAGTTTGCTTAAAAAAAATAAATAAATGGCGCCAATTTCCGAGACCAGTAGCGTCTCCATTTTTTCGGGATCTGGGTCTGTGTGAGGGCTTATTTTTTGCGCGCCGAGCTGACGTTTTTATTGTTACCATTTTGGGGTAGATCCGATGTTTTGATCGCCCGTTATTGCATTTTATTGCAATGTTGCAGCGACAAAAAAACGTAATTCTGGCGTTTAGAATTTTTTTCTCGTTACGCCGTTTACCGATCAGATTAATTCTTTTTTTATATTGATAGATCTGGCAATTCTGAACGCGGCGATACTAAATATGTGTATGTGGGTTGTTTTTATTATTATTTTATTTTGAATGGGGCGAAAGGGGGGTGATTTAAATGTTTATATTGTTTTTATTTTTTTCATATTTTTAAAACATTTTTTATGCACTTTTTGCTTGCTTCTATAGTCTCCATAGGAGACTAGAAGCAGCAACTGTCTGATCGCCTCTGCTAAATAAAACAGATCACCTCTATGTAGCAGAAATGCTCCAGTACTATGAGCGCCGACCACTAGGTGGCGCTCATAGCGATCTTTACATGACAACCACTGGGGTCTGCTGCAGACCCAGGGTTGTCATGCCCACCCATCAGTGACCTGCGATCACGTGACGGGGTCACCGATAGGAGTGGCAAGTGACGCGCCTCTGACACGGCGCTGTTAAATACCGCTGTCAGAGATTGACAGCGGCATTTAACTGGTTAACAGCCACGGGTGGATCGCGATTTCACCTGCAGCTGTTGCGGGCACATATCAGCTGTAATAATCAGCTGACATGTGCTCGGTTCAATGGGGGCTCACCGCCGGAGCCCTTACCGAACCGGGGGTGATGGCCTGGGGCGTACTAATACGCCCCAGGCTTTAAAGGGGTTAATCCAGCATTTGATAATGCAGCCCATCTATTAGTTCAGTACAGAATTGAAACACAATGTAGATTGAGCAGAAAGTCAGTTAGAAGACAGTTTCCAATAGTAGATTGTTTGCTTTCTATGCCGGGAATAATTCCGAATTCAGCAGGTCACATTGATGTTAACAGGCTTGGACTGGCCAACAGGAAAACGGGAGAATCCTCCGGTGGGCCACCACCCTCTGATATGAACAGTACTTGGCACAATATACTTGAATCTCTATGTACAGACAAAGTCAGCATCTTATTCACTTAACAATCTATCCAGTTCATTGTTATATAGATTTATGACTGAGGATAATGTTACGTTAATTGAAAAGTGGGGTCCTGGAGTTGGCTACTGGTGGGCCGAAACTGGATGCTGGATTAAATAAATTTACCTGTAATTTAAAGATTTGATACCTCTGGGCTTTGTGTGATTGATCCCATTATGTGCTTGTGACGCGCCCCCTGGGCCATATTCTTTAGTGGGAATATCCGGAGCCGGATCAGATGGGGGTTGTAGTCTTCCGAGTGGCTGTGACCCGGTCCGTGCCCAGGGTGTCAAACTCAGTTGTATGTGGCAGTCCTACAGATGTTATAAGTTCTTTATTGTCGACTACGCCACCCGTTGTATTGCGGTCTCTATGGCCGCCGCTGCAGCAGGGTCCGCTGAGGCTGATGGTGTAGGTGCAGCTTTTGGTGGTATAACCCCCAACGGGTGGGGTATAGCCTCAGGGGGATCAGGTGCAGAGGATGGGGGTTGTGGTGATGCAGTGTAGACGGCAATCAGAGACAGAGTCGGGTTGTGCAGTTTAGGATGTTTACTCACTGCTGATGTTCCGGTCACTCCAGCTTCGAGTGACCTCCCGAGCCGTGCTGCGTCCACCAGGTTCTGGATCCAGCCAACCCCCAAATAAGTCCGGAGCGTGACCCTGAGCTCTCCTTCTGTCCTTTCCTCTGGCCGTCCCCACCAGAGATCCACCCAGGTCCAGCTCCCTCGGGCCTTCTGTTGGGAGACCCTTGGCCTTGGGTTCCCTGACCCTCCACATGGTGTGCCTTCGTGGTGGATGTGGTGGGTGGCCGTGGCAAACGCTGCCCACGGCCTCCGGTCTCTGGCTGGGGTGTGTTTTCGCCCCCACCAGCTTGGGTTCCGGTACCCTGCGCCGACTCTTCACCCGGGGATTTAATTTGGGGTCTTAGAGTCCTTTCTTCTGTTTCCCCCTCTGGGTCTCTCTCTCTCCTCTCTCACTCTGGGTCTCTCTTCTCCTCCGCTCGCTGACTTTCTCTCTGCAACTGACCCTGTTCTTAGTTGGTGCCCACCTTATATACACCCTCTATGTGTGAGCTCAGGTGACCAGCACCCAATGAGCTCCTATCTTTACCCAGGCTGCTCCCCCTATCTGCCCCTACACTACTTGGGATGTTCCACCCCCCTCCCACTCCAGCCAGGAACAGACTCGGTCGTACCTGCACATTTCTAAGTGGGAGTACCGTCGGTCTGCTCCTCGGAAATGGGATGTATGTAGTGCATGCAGCCTACCGAGCTCAGTTCCACGCTCCATCCTTACCCGGGAGTGGAATATCACACCTCTGGGTTGAGGTGCAATACCCCTGTAGCAGCCGAATCCTCAGGGTGCTACATTCCCCCCTGGTAAATCACAGCACGTCCTCGGGCTGTAAGACATAAACAACACCAAAACATACATTTTTTTTTTTCATAAACATATAAAACATTTAAAACAACATTATATATATATATATCAATATAAAACATTCTCGTCGCCTCTGGCTCCTCCTCCGGTCACTGTGCAACGTGTGACCGGGTAAAGTGCGACAGTCTCTCTGGAAAACTGGTTTTCCCTATAAAACCGGTAGGGGGCGCTTTAGGACGCGCAACTATTTACAGGGGTATGGCCGCTCTCAGTCCTCGGTCAGTGGGATTAAAGGGATAAACGGGTAAACAGTTCACAGATGCTGGTCCCAACGGGGACTATTTTTAGCAACAGTAACAGTTTCAGTTTATGATGCCCCGACGGGCAACTATATACAGCTCCTGCTTCGCTGTACTTAACGACGGCGTCCTCCTGCTCTTTCTTTATTGTTACCTTTGGCTTCAGACCCGTCCGGGCACGTATGCTGGGCGAACAGGTCCTCTCCCAGATGCGGCACTCTTGGTCTTATGGGCGCGGTGGTGTTAGCGCCCGGGTTGCCCGGGCCTTGCGGCCAGGCCTGGGGTATCTGGAAGGTAAAGGGCACCGTAAGGACGGCGGCGCCCTGGGCTACTTGGCCCTGCGACCAGGCCGGGGGCTCCGCGGAGGTAGGGGGCGCTGTTGGTATTGCGGCGCCCGGGGGTACTAGGCCTTGCGACCAGGCTGGTGGTACTTCCTGCTTGGTCACGCCCGGGGTCGAGGCGTGTGACGTCACAGGGGTCGCGGCTCCCGTTTGAGGCCTAGTCTGCGGCGGTGACGTTGCAGCGACGGGCACGGCAGGATAGACTTCGGGCTCTGCGACGGGGAGCTGGGGCAGGTTCGCGGTTTCCCGGTTTGGGGTATAGACGTCCCCTTTACCTGCCTCCACTCGTTCGGCTCCCTTCTCGGCGCCGTCTCCGGCCTTCAGTCCTCCTGCGCCATCCTCAGAGGCGGTCTGTCTCCTCGTCTCGGGTGGCGTGCTCCGCTGACAGGTCTCGGTCTGCTGGGCCATCTCACGGCTCCACTCCGCCAACGTCTCTCGCTGCACCCGGGCCATCCTCCTTGCGAGGCCCTCCAGAGCGGTCTGTGCACACTCCCGGTCTCGGGGGAGCTGTGCTAGGACCTCCACTAGGCCTAGTGGGGTCGTTGTTTCCAGCAGGCTCCTGACCAACGGGTCGGTGCTGCTCTGCTCTCCTTCTGTTGTCTCCAGCAGGCTCCTGGCCAGCGGGCCGGTGCTGCTCTGCTCTCCCTCTTCTGTTTCTAGCAGGCTCCTGGCCAACGGGCCGGTGCTGCTCTGCTTTCTCGCCATCTCCGGGTAAGCTCCTCCGATACTCTTCTCCAGGCTTCTTGCCTCCGGGTGCGCTCGCTCTAGACTGCTCCAGGCGGCACCCATCTTTGTTCTCTCCTTTCGTCTCCTCCCCCTTCGAGGGCGGTCCCGGGGCCACTTGGTGATTGTCAGCTCCAGGGGCAGTTCTTTCACGCTGACAGACACCTCTAGCATCACAGTCTCTGTTGGTGGGGGCGGTTTCCACTTTTGGCGCCATTTTCGGTCCTGGCCCACGATGGGAGGTGGCCTCTTGCCACCCTCTGGCACGCCCATAATGGCGTCCGCTCTTCCAAGGCGGGAAACCTTTGGAAATGGCGGGAATCGCTTCCCAGTGGCGGGAAACTCTGCAGATGGCGGGAAAACGCTGTTAATGGCGGACAACCGGCTGGAATCGACTGGTGATGGGGTCCGATGGCGGGGACCCTCCGGAACCGGCAGGAGACTTCTTTTTGAGGTAAACTCGTTCTTTTCTTCAGGCACGCAGTACCCGGGTGTTGCGGGCACGTAATCCTGCCGACTACGCCAAAGTTGACGCGCCCCCTGGGCCATATTCTTTAGTGGGAATATCCGGAGCCGGATCAGATGGGGGTTGTAGTCTTCCGAGTGGCTGTGACCCGGTCCGTGCCCAGGGTGTCAAACTCAGTTGTATGTGGCAGTCCTACAGATGTTATAAGTTCTTTATTGTCGACTACGCCACCCGTTGTATTGCGGTCACTATGGCCGCCGCTGCAGCAGGGTCCGCTGAGGCTGATGGTGTAGGTGCAGCTTTTGGTGGTATAACCCCCAACGGGTGGGGTATAGCCTCAGGGGGATCAGGTGCAGAGGATGGGGGTTGTGGTGATGCAGTGTAGACGGCAACCAGAGACAGAGTCGGGTTATGCAGTTTAGGATGTTTACTCACTGCTGATGTTCCGGTCACTCCAGCTTCGAGTGACCTCCCGAGCCGTGCTGCGTCCACCAGGTTCTGGATCCAGCCAACCCCCAAATAAGTCCGGAGCGTGACCCTGAGCTCTCCTTCTGTCCTTTCCTCTGGCCGTCCCCACCAGAGATCCACCCAGGTCCAGCTCCCTCGGGCCTTCTGTTGGGAGACCCTTGGCCTTGGGTTCCCTGACCCTCCACATGGTGTGCCTTCGTGGTGGATGTGGTGGGTGGCCGTGGCAAACGCTGCCCACGGCCTCCGGTCTCTGGCTGGGGTGTGTTTTCGCCCCCACCAGCTTGGGTTCCGGTACCCTGCGCCGACTCTTCACCCGGGGATTTAATTTGGGGTCTTAGAGTCCTTTCTTCTGTTTCCCCCTCTGGGTCTCTCTCTCTCCTCTCTCACTCTGGGTCTCTCTTCTCCTCCGCTCGCTGACTTTCTCTCTGCAACTGACCCTGTTCTTAGTTGGTGCCCACCTTATATACACCCTCTATGTGTGAGCTCAGGTGACCAGCACCCAATGAGCTCCTATCTTTACCCAGGCTGCTCCCCCTATCTGCCCCTACACTACTTGGGATGTTCCACCCCCCTCCCACTCCAGCCAGGAACAGACTCGGTCGTACCTGCACATTTCTAAGTGGGAGTACCGTCGGTCTGCTCCTCGGACATGGGATGTATGTAGTGCATGCAGCCTACCGAGCTCAGTTCCACGCTCCATCCTTACCCGGGAGTGGAATATCACACCTCTGGGTTGAGGTGCAATACCCCTGTAGCAGCCGAATCCTCAGGGTGCTACACTTGTTTTTTCTTTCCAGCTTGTCCAAGAACAAAAGAAGAAAGGGATCTACAACTCCTGATATACTGCACCAGATTCCTGCCGTCTCCGATCTTCAACATGGAGGTCACTGATCATACCGCAGAATATGTTGTCCATGTTTTCTCCATAGATGTAAAGGAACTAGGGTTGAGCGAGTATGTTCTGTCCGAGTATGCTCGGGCCGAGCTCCGAGTATTTATAGCTGCTCGGTGATATGGTTGAATCGCTCCCGTGTGCATGATTTGCAACTGTTTGACAGTTTTATTACATGGGAGGAATGTGTAAGAAACAGACATTCCTCACATGTAATAAAACTGTCAAACAGTCGCAAATCATGCACACGGGAGCGATTCAACCATATCACCGAGCAGCTATAAATAATCGGAGCTCGGCCCGAGCGTACTCGGCGAAAGGGTTAATAGAACATACTCGCTCATCACTAAAAGGAACGTCTCAATAGTCAACTGAATGAATATCTTCTTTTATTAGCGCCTCATGCCGACCAACCGGGAAGCTCAGAAGAAATATCTACCGTTTCCTTTGGATGAAGAAAAACCTGAGCCAACATCAGTGATACCAGAAGAGCCGAAAGAAGAGGAGATGAAGGAGGCAATGAAGTATTGGGAGGTAGAAGAAATGGAAGTAGATGAGGCAGAAGACACCAAGGAGAAAGAAGAAGATAAGGCAGAAGATAGCAAGGGGAAAAAACAAGATAAGGCAGAAGATACTGAGGGGAAAAAACAAGATAAGGCAGAAGATACCAAGGGGAAAAAAGAAGATAAGGCAGAAGATACCAAGGGGAAAAAAGAAGATAAGGCAGAAGATACCAAGGGGAAAAAAGAAGATAAGGCAGAAGATACCAAGGGGAAAAAAGAAGATAAGGCAGAAGATACCAAGGGGAAAAAAGAAGATAAGGCAGAAGATACCAAGGGGAAAAACCAACAAGATAAGGCAGAAGATACCAAGGGGAAAAAAGAAGAAGATAAGGCAGAAGATACCAAGGGGAAAAAAGAAGAAGATGCTAAAAAATCAAAAGCAAAAGAAGAAAAGAACAACACCTGGGCCAGAAGAGTTGAGAACCAGCCAGCAGGAAGACACAAGATCCGCCAGCAGTCCATCCTTAAATACGTGAATACCAACCTCAGAGGAAGGAGGAACATCATCTGGACCATCCTCCTCAAATCAGCGAGACGTTAATGGACTCTAAGGCACCAACATTCCAGCTGAAGGAACATCAACAGCTTCAAATCTAAAAATAATAAAAATAATAGACATAAAATAGTTATTATTAGATTAAGAAAGCTTAAAAATGTAGTAAAATCATAATAAAGACTTTAATAATATTAGGAGCAGTAATAATAGCAGTAATAGAATATTAATTTGTGTAATAATGGTAGAGACATAAAAATAACATCAGCAGGTTTGATCCAGGGTTGTAGGACTGATCGCCTTTTCCCGGGGTCAAGAAGGAATTTCCCCCCTGAGACAACAATTGGCTGAATGTGTCCAGGGGTTTTTGCCTTCTTCTGGATCAACAGCTTTAGAAATAAGGACCTACGAATTAGTAAGATTATAGTAGAATTAGCAATAGTGGAGTAGTAATATAATATAGTATATAGCGTAATATTAGTGACCATAAAACAGGAATAATTTCACTAGTAAAGTAATAATAAATGTATACTATTATATTAAAAATAAAATATTAATAATATTTGTTAAATGATTAATTATTAATTAAATTAAATATTAATTATTAAAATTTGAATAAGTATTAGGAGATTTGATCCAGGGTTCTAGGACTGATCGTCTTTTCCCGGGGTCAAGAAGGAATTTTTCCACCATGACACAAATTGGCCGAACGTGTCCGGGGGGTTTTGCCTTCTTCTGGATCAACATCTTTAGGAATTAGGATCTAATTTTTAGATTTAGTAAAATATCAATACAAATGTTAGCAATAATGGTAAGAATAAAATAGCAATAATACAAAAACATCAAGCATAAAATAGTAGAATATTAGTAATAATATCAGTAAAATAGCAGGAAACTAAAAATAACACAAATAATAGTAATACAAAAATAGTATCTAAGGTAATGATTATAATAATTAGTAAATAATTAATATATATTAGGGTTTTGATCCAGGGTTCTAGGACTGATCGCCTTTTTTCGGGATCAAGAAGGAATTTTTCCCCAGTGACATAAATTGGCCGAATGTGTCCAGGTTTTTTTTTGCCTTCTTCAGGATCAATAACATTAGGAGTAGGATCTAATTAATAGTATCTAGAGAAATAATATAAATATTAGTAACAATAATTATAATATTATTAATAGTAAGTAAAAAAATAGAAATAAATGTTAAAAAAAGTAGCGGTAGTAATAAAATAGCAAAATAAGTTATAATAGTATAGCATTATTAGAAATAGTATAATAATAGCATAGGACATTATTAGGCATCATCAGGTTTGATCCAGGGTTCTAGGACTGATCTCTTTTTCCCGGGGTCGAGAAGGAATTTTTCCCCTTGACACAAATTGGCTGAATGTGTCCAGGGGTTTTTGCCTTCTTCTGGATCAACAGCTTTAATTCTAGGAATCTCATAATACTAGAGTAATAATAGCAATAATAAGTATAATAATGTTGTAATAATAATCAATAGATTGTGAGGATAAGAATAAGGTAAATACAATAAATAGGTTAGTTTGTTAGTGTAGGGCCCCATCTGATGAGGTCGCCTTGTCGTTGGCAGATGGGCTTGCACAATTTGATCAAAATGTGCACTAAGAACCTCAAATTTATAAGTTTAAAGAATAAGGAAGTAATAAAATACACAAGATTATAAATATAACTTTGTCTTGCCACATTATTTTCCTGTAATGAAGAAAATCAGAAAATCCAGAACATTTTAGACATTTGTATCTCTGTGTCGTAATCATAGCAGGTTAAAAACGCAATGCGACAGCATAAGAAATTGTTAGATTCTATTTTGCAATGAGGCGCACAATGTAAACGTCAACTGACACATGCAACCATGTAACCCTAGCATAAAATGTATTAAAGTAAAATGTATTAATTTATTTCATAAACCAATAGTACACGTGAAAATTAGAAACTTTGTAATATATTTTATTAAAGAGATCTGTTTTTTTCTCCTCCTGGGCTTATCATTCATTCTCAATGTCCTTAATTCTTGGGTAAAATCTTTAGTGAATACAGATTTTCCCATTACTGAGATAGAAGATGACAGTTGGTGCTCAAAAAGTTCTATGGAGGGAGGAGGGTGGAGTTAGAGGCGGAGACAAACATTCTACTGCAAGTTCTCCTGAAAGGACAATTTCACTCTAGTGTGTAAATCATGATAGTTAACGTATATTTCAGACTATAAGACGCACCTAGGTTTTAGAGGAGGAAAATAGGAAAATAAAAATTTAAGCACAAAATGTGATCATGATGTACTGTTATGGAGGTAGGGGTCTTCTGCTGACACTGTTATAGGGGAAATATACCCCAATTCTATACTAATATCCCCCATCCTGGTATATATATGTCCCTCAATCCAGATATACAAGTGCTTCTCACAAAATTAGAATATCATCAAAAAGTTAATTTATTTCAGTTCTTCAATACACTAGACTTTGTGTTTTCATTGACTGTAAGCCATAATCATCAACATTAACAGAACTAAACACTTGAAACAGATCACTCTGTAATGACTATATAATATACGAGTTTCACTTTTTGTATTGAAGAACTGAAATAAATAAACTTTTTGATGATATTCTAATTTAGTGAGAAGCACTTGTATATGGCCAAGAATCCAGGTATATATGGCCCCCATCCTAATCCTGGTATGTATGGCCCCCTCATCCCCATCTTGGTATGCATAGCTGCATCCTCCCTATCCTGGTATGCATGGTCCACTCATCGTCATCCTGATATGCATGGCCCCATCCTCCCCATCCTGGTATGCATGGCCCCCTCATCCCCATCCTGGTATGCATAGCCGCATCCTCCCTATCCTGGTATTCATGGCCCGTTCATCCCAATCCTGCTATGCATGGCCCCATCCTCCCCATTCTGGTATGCATGGTCCCCTCATCCCCATACTGATATACTTGGCCCCTTCATCCTCATCCTTGTATGTGACGCGCCCCCTAGGCCGTGAGGTGCTCGGCCGGGCCGGTCGATGCTGGGGGGTGTTATGGTGGCAATGACCCAGTCTGTGACCCAGGGCGGTCAATAAAAGGGGAAAAGTAAAAGGGAATAAAGTTTTTATAGAGATAATGTTCGTGACGCCACCTGTGGTATGCGGCTATATGGGGCCGCCACTGTTGTGCAGATCCTTGGGAGCTGGTGGTGACGCAGCAGAGTTGGTTCAGCTCTCCACAGGCAGAGTTTAGCTCCAGGGCAGGATATAGTGATGCTATGAGGTAGATGTTGTTGGTGCTGTGTAGTGCAGGGCTGGTGATGACGCAGCAATAATTCTAGGACACAGTGGGGTGCAGTCTTCAAGGTTTTACTCACCGTTATCACACTGCTCCTGGTTACAACTGCCAGATTATAACCTCCCACGTCGTCCTGCGTTCACCAAGAAAGGGGTTCAGCAGCTCTCAAGTATTTCAGGAGTACTTAAACGGGACCCCGTTCTATGCTCCTTCCTCGGTCGTCTTCCTGCGCTTGCTCTCACCCTCCTGCCCTGCGCCTCACAATCAGTGTCCCAAGCCGGTAGCCTCGGATCTTGTCGGGCGACGTGCAGTCCCCTGGACCCTATGCGGCCACCTTTTCGGCGATATAATTGTGGTAGTTGGCAGATGCACCTTGAAAGTACAGTAGCCTCCGGTTATCTAGCTGAGCCTGATTATTCTCCACTAGTTTAGGGGCTGGTCCCCTCTGCAGCCTGATCCCTCCACGTCCGTGTAGATTCAGGCGTACAGGTGGCTTCAGCACTAGCCATGCCCCTGGGATCCCCTCTGTCTCTGGATCCTTCCCTCTACTCCCGTCCTCTCTCACTCTCTCTCCTGGGCCTCTCAGACTAGGCCTGACTCCTCTCTCTCCACTCAACTCCCACTCCAAGCACTGGAGCCAGGATCCTGGACCCTCCTACACTGCTCTCCTGAGCAGGACTGGCTGCTTCTAGATGGTTCCCCTCTTTTTTATACTCCTTCTGAAGGTGCTCCCCTGAACTACTTCCTCCACCCACACCCACTACATGGTTCCCCCTCTCTCGGTTCCCCCCCTTCCAACCAGGGACAGGGCTCTGCATTGTACGCATGTATCTTGCCCCGCCTGCTAGTCTGGAATGGTGTAGTGTTGGATGCAAGTGGGTGGGTCCTGGGTAGTACCCCATCCTTACCTGAGAGTGGGATACCACACCTCTGGGTGAGATGCAGTACCTCTGTGGTGACTGAACCCGCAGGGGCGCCACATATGCATAGCCGCATCCTCCCTATCCTGGTATGCATGGCTCGTTCATCCCCATCCTGGTATGCATGGTCCCCTCATCTCCATCCTGGTAGGCATGGCTGCTTCATCCTCATCCTGGTATGCATGGCTCCATCCTCCCTATCCTGATATGCATGCCCTTTCATCCCCATCCTGGTATGTATGGCCCCTTCATCCCCATCCTGGTATGTATGGCCTCCTCATTCCCATCCTGGTATGCATGGCCTCCTCATCCCTATCCTAATATGCATGGTCCCCTCATCCCCTTCCTGGTAAGCATGGCCCCCTCATCCCCATCCTAATATGCATGGCCCATTCATCCCCATCCTGGTATGTATGGCCCCTTCATCCCCATCCTGGTATGCATGGTCCCCTCATCCCCATCCTGGTATGCATGGTCCCCTCATCCCCATCCTGGTATGCATGGCTCCTTCATCCCCATCCTGATATGTATGGCCTCCTCATACCCATCCTGGTATGTATGGCCCCTTCATCCTCATCCTGGTATGCATGGCTCCTTCATCCCCATCCTGATATGCATGGCTCCTTCATCCCCATCCTGGTATGCATGGTCCCCTCATCCCCATCCTGATATGCATGGCCCGTTCATCCCCATCCTGATATGCATGGCTCCTTCATCCCCATTCTGGTATGCATGGACGCATCCTCCCCATCCTGGTATGCATGGCCCCCTCATCACCAATCCTGGTATGCATGACCCCCTCATCACCAATCCTGGTATGCATGGCCTCCTCATCACCATTCCTGGTATGCAGCAGCTGATATCAGCCTGCAAGCAGCGCATGACGTCACTGCCATGTGCCCTCACACAGTGAGATGATTATGGGTGTGGAGAGGAGTGATTATTCATTTTCTTTAATACCTCACAGTGTCAGCTGCAGCCTTCAGCGGCTCGGCGATCACGTGTGCCCGCTGTTAAAGAGAATGAATATTCATTCCCCTCAACCTGGGTTGGACTGGGGTGTCTGGGGCCCACAGGAGGAATTGATCCTCGGGGCCCACCCTACAGCTATATGCAAATACCTGTTAGCAGTTATCCCTGTTATAGTGGAGCGTCGACTGTAAAACACAGGCGGCTCCTGCACATCTACTGTGCGCCACCATAACTGGGATGTACAATTACAGTAGTTTACATTATAGGGGTTCTTTGATGAAAACAAGTTATCACCGAATCACAGGTTAGGTAGGTGATATTGACGCGCCCCCTGGGCCGTGGGGTACTCAGTGCCGGGCCGGTCGTTGCTAGGGGAAATGTCACAGTGGCGGTAACCCGGTCCGTGACCCAGAGCGGTCAATAAAAGGGGTTTATTTACAGGGGATTTATAGTTTTTATATTTAATGTTCGTGATGCCACCTGTGGTATGCGGCTATGTACAGCCGCCGCTGTGGAGCTGGGCCTCTGGAGCTGGTGTTTAATGCAGCAGAGTTGGTTTAGCTCTCCACAGTTCGAGCTTAGCTCCAGGGTGTTGCTGGGATGTTATAGATGTTGCTGTAGCAGTTGTGGTACAATGTAGTGCAGGGATGATGGCGCGGCAGTAATTCACGGAGACAGTGGGGTGCAGTCTTCAGCGTTTACTCACAGTTGTTGCAATCCAAGTTGCAGGTACCAGTGTAACTTCCCACGTCATCCTGTGCTTACTCAGGGAGGGGTTCAGCAATCCCTCAGGTAATTCAAGAGCGCTTGTTACGGGTCCAGGAGGTGGAACCTCTGTGCCGCGGTGCAAGGAGGGACCCAGAGGGGTGTAACTAAGTATCAACCCGGAGCGACCCTGGTCGGACCGCGGCAAACGACACCGTAATCAGGGAGGGACCGAGCAGAGGGACCAGGTGCTACTCTGGGGACGACCTTGTAAGAGAGCAGGTGGCTCCCACAGGTCAGACAGCAGGGGATGGACACAACAGGTAGGCAGCAGTCTCTGGGTTAGCTGACGGGTGGTCACGGTACGTGATGGAAGAAGTCTCTTGGCAAGCGGGTAGGTGGTCATGGAAAGTGACAGAGGGAGCCTCCGGGTAGGCTAGTAGGTGGTCACGGCAAGTGACGGCAAGCAGGCTGTAGTCTCTAGGCTGACAGGCAGGTGGTCACGGAAAGTGACAGCGGGAGCCTCCAGGTAGGCTAGCAGGTGGTCACGGCAAGTGACGGCAAGCAGGCTGTAGTCTCTAGGCTGACAGGCAGGTGGTCACGGCATGTGACGGCAGAGCCTCCAGGTAGGCTAGCAGGTAACAGGCGGGTAGCAGACGTGCGCTCCCAGGTGAGCGGGTTTAGCAGGCACGACAGGAAGCAGGCAGGTAACTGGCAGGTGCTTCCTGGAACGAAGGTGGACTTGCCCATAGACAGACTGGCGGAAGAGTGGGGGCACACTGTCGGGCAGGAGGAAAGAGAAGCTGACAGACAGGACTGGTAGTCAGGCTGGCAATGGAACCTGAGGGCTGAAGCCAGAGGTAAGTATTCTGTGCAACAACTTTGCTCAGGCACCTCCATTTTGGAGGAGGTGCCTTATATATGGGAGGTCCTCCGGCTATTGGCCGAGGACTCCTTAGGACGCCGGCAGCAGCGGGGAGAGGAGCGCTGGAGGACGCCGCGCCAGGAGCGGGAAGGTGAGAGGGACGGCGTCTCTGCCTAGCAGGGGGCAGAGACGCCGATGCTACAGCGCTTAATGGGACCCCCTTCTGTATGCCTTTCTCAGTCGTCTTCCTGCGCTGGCTCCCACCCTCCTGCCCTGCGCCTCACAATCAGTGTCCCAAGCCGGTAGCCTCGGGTCTTGTCGGGCGACCTGCAGTCCCCTGGACCCTCTGTGGCCACATTTTCAGCAATGTAATTGTGGCTGTGGCAACTGCACCCTAGAAGTACAGAAGCCTCCGGTTTCTAGCTGAACGTTGCAATTCTCACTAGTTAGGGGCCGGTCCCCTCTGCGGCATGATCCTTCCACGTCCTGGTAGATTCGGGCACACAGGTGGCCTCCAGCACTACCCCTAGGATCCCCTCGTTCCTCCTGTAGCCTTCCTTCCTGCTCCTCTCCTCAGTTTGTCTCACCTCCTGGGCCTCTCAGACTAGGCCCGCTCCGCCTGAGCAGAGCTCCTGCTCCACACACTCTCCTCCTCTGACTGAACTCCACTCCCTTTCCAAGATGGTTCCCTCTTTTATATCACTTCCTTTCCTGTGCTCCCCTGAACTACGTCCTCCACCCACACCCACTAGATAGTTCCACCCTTCAGCTAGGGACCAGGAACTGTGCTCTCCCTTAGGAGCAATCTCGCCCTACCCCCACTGAAGTGGAATGTGTTGGATGCAGGTGTTAGTGTCCCGGGCAGCACTCTATCCTTACCCGAGAGTGAGATACCACACCTCTGGGTGAGATGCAGTACCTCTGTGGCGACTGAACCTGCAGGGGCGCCACAATATCATATTGATCGGTGTAATCTGACCATTGGAAACCACACCGATCAGAAGAATGGGGAACTTTTATCCCTGTCAGGACACTTATCCACATTTTAAAATGCAGCAGCAGGTGGGACGTCTGACCGCAGCTCCATTCATCCTCTTTGAGGCTTCCAGAAAAAAAACAAGAGCAGCCACTGAGGGAATGTATGGATCAGTGATCAAGTCGCACATGAGCTCCAGTCTAATGGGGATAAACGCTCCACAGTCTACCGATCGCACGGGTCCCAGCAGTCAGACCCCCACCAATCAATCAGTTATCCTTAGGCCATGTTCACACATCAGTATTTGGTGAGTATTTTACATCACTTATTTGTAAGCCAAAATCAGGAGTGGAACAATCAGAGGAAAAGTATAATAGAAACACGTCACCACTTCTGTATTTATCACCCACTCCTGGTTTTGGCTTACAAATACTGATGTAAAATACTGACCAAATACTGAATGTGTGAATGTGGCCTTAGAATAGGCGATTACTTGTTTTCACCGGAGAACCTCTCTAAGTGTATATTTGCTACTGTGTAATAGACACAGGGCAGGGAAGGCTTAAACATCAACGTAATTAATCTCTAATAAAGAATCTTCTACTTATTGATATCAGAGAGAACAAGTGACCTCCATACACAACGTAATCTCCTATACAAACACCAATAATACCACATACAAGGAACAAATACCGTCACATCACGACCAGACCACATATTACAACATACAAGGAACAAATACCAGCACACCATGATCAGACCACATATTACCACCACATAGTAACCGAATAATACCACATACAAGGGACAAATACCGCCACACCATGATCAGACCACATATTACCACCACATAGTAACCGAATAATACCACATACAAGGGACAAATACCGCCACATCATGATCAGACCACATATTACCACCACATAGTATCCGAATAATACCACATACAAGGGACCAAAAACCGCCACACCATGACCAGACCACATATTACCACCACATAACAACAGAATAATACCACATACAAGGGACAAATACCGCCACACCATGATCAGACCACATATTAGCACCACATACAAGTGACAAATACCGCCACACCATGACCAGACCACATAGTGACTGAATAATAGTACTGGTAATGCAGTGATCACCAGTGACATTATACACAGGAGCTCTGTATACAGTGTATAGTGTACTGGTAATGCAGTTATCACCAATGACATTATACACAAGAGCTCTGTATATAGTGTATAGTGTACAGGTAATACAGTGATCACCAGTGACATTATACACAGGAGCTCTGTATATAGTGTATAGGGTACTGGTAATGCAGTGATCACCAGTGACATTATAAACAGCAGCTCTGTATATAGTGTATAGTGTACTGGTAATACAGTGATCACCAGTGACATTATACACAGGAGCTCTGTATATAGTGTATAGTGTACAGGAAATACAGTGATCACCAGTGACATTATACACAGGAGCTCTGTATATAGTGTATAGGGTACTGGTAATGCAGTGATCACCAGTGACATTATAAACAGCAGCTCTGTATATAGTGTATAGGGTACTGGTAATGCAGTGATCACCAGTGACATTATACACAGGAGCTCTGTATATACACTGTGTTCCAAATTATTATGCAAATAATATTTTCTCAGATTTTCCCAAATTACCTATATGAATTGCAGTCATTGTAATTTTCCAGTCAAATAACTATTAGAGTACAATTGAAAGGTTTTTGTACAAACTGCCGATGATAACAGTATATTTTTAAAAAAATAAAACACTCAAACTGCACTCAAAATGCATGTTCCAAATTATTATGCACAGCAGAGTTTTCAACCTTTTCATTTTAATAAAGAACAAAAAATGGTCATTTTTGAAATTATAAGCATTAGCAGGTTATTACAAACTGAAGTCAAACAGTTTTCAACTCAAAACTTTATTCTAGGTGATGTTACATTTGCACATAGGACCCCTTGTTCGAAAGGAGCTTCTGAACTCTCTCGTCCATTGAATTTGTCAGGTTTTGGATGGTTTCTGCTTTAATTGTTTTGCATGAGGACAGAATACCCTCCCAGAGCTGTTGCTTAGATGTGAACTGCCTCCCGCCATCATACACACTCCTTTTGATGATGCTCCAGAGGTTCTCAATGGGGTTGAGATCAGGGGAGCATGGCTGCCACACCATAAGTTTGTCCCCTTTTAGGCCCAAAGCAGCCAGAGATGCAGATGTGTTATGTGCAGCATGAGATGGGGCATTATCATGCATGAAATGATCTCGATGGTCCAGATGGATGGAGTGGAGGATGGTTGGTTGATGGACACCCCATGCAAACACGGCTACGGCGCCAACAAGGAGGAGGTGGAGTAATGTTTTGGGCTGGAATCATGGGGAGAGAGATTGTCGGCCCTTTTAGGATCCCTGAAGGGGTAAAGATGAACTCCATAATGTATGTTGAGTTTCTCAAACAGCACTTCCTTCCATGGTTCAAGAAGAAGAGCCGTGCATTCCGCAGCAAGATCATTTTCATGCATGATAATGCCCCGTCTCATGCTGCACATAACACATCTGCATCTCTGGCTGCTGTGGGCATAAAAGGGGACAAACTTATGGTGTGGCCCCAATGCTCCCCTGACCTCAACCCCATTGAGAACTTCTGGAGCATCATCAAAAGGAGTGTCTATGATGGCGGGAGGCAGTTCACATCTAAGCAACAGCTCTGGGAGGGTATTCTGTCCTCATGCAAAACAATTGAAGCAGAAACCATCCAAAACCTGACAAATTCAATGAATGAGAGAGTTCAGAAGCTCCTTTCGGACAAGGGGTCCTATGTGCAAATGTTACATCACCTAGAATAAAGTTTTGTGTTTAAAACTGTTTGATTTCAGTTTGTAATAACCTGCTAATGCTTATAATTTCAAAAATGACCATTTTTTTGTTCTTTATTAAAATGAAAAGGTTGAAAACTCTGCTGTGCATAATAATTTGGAACATGCATTTTGAGTGCAGTTTGAGTGTTTTATTTTTTTTTTAAATATACTGTTATCATAGGCAGTTTGTACAAAAACCTTTCAATTGTACTCTAATAGTTATTTGACTGGAAATTACAATGACTGCAATTCATATAGGTAATTTGGGAAAATCTGAGAAAATATTATTTGCATAATAATTTGGAACACAGTGTAGTGTATAGTGTACAGGTAATACAGTGATCACCAGTGACATTATACACAGGAGCTCTGTATATAGTGTATAGTGTACTGGTAATACAGTGATCACCAGTGACATTATACACAGGAGCTCTGTATATAGTGTATAGTGTGCATTTACATGTAATACACTGACTCACCAGTGACGTCTCTAGTTGAAGTCCTTCATCTAGCACAGACCGCCATTACTTCTTCCATCCAGGACTTGTCACTGCAGAAAATAACCCACAGTTATCAATAGCTGATCACTTCTCGAGCACATTCCCCACTTATTTCCTGATTTCTACACTACAGCAGATGAAGAAAAAAAGTGACATAGTGCCGCCCTGCACAGTAACAGGTTCCCCCTTTTGTTACTCCCCCATGGAGAACAGTATCCTCAAAAGTAAATTATAGTACAGCAATATTGTCCCCTACAGCAATAATGTCCCCATTTGCCACCATAAATTAATACCACATTCTGGCCCCCATGCTGTAATTGTCACCCATCCTGGCCACCTTTATTTAATAATATTCCCCATCCTTGGCTCTCATGTATCTCCCCCACCCATCCTGGGCCTGTATGTATCATCCTCTCTCCCCCCATCATGGGCCCCTATGTAACATCCTCTCCCTAACCATCATGGGCCCCAATGTATCATCCTCTCCCTCCCTATCATGGGCCCCTATGTATCATCCTCACCCCCATCATGTGCCCCTATAAAGCATCCTCTCCCCCCTCATCATGTGGCCCTATATAGCATCCTCTCCCCCATCATGTGTCCCTATATAGCATCCTATCCCCCATCATGTGCCCAAATATAGCATGATCACCCCCATCATGTGTCCCTATATAGCATCCTCTCCCCATCATGTGCCCATATATAGCATTGTCTCCCCCTTCATGTGCCCCTATATAGCATCCTCTCCGCCTTCATCATGTGGCCCTATATAGCATCCTCTCCCCCATTATGTGCCCCTATATAGCATCCTCTCCCCATCATGTGCCCCTATATAGCATCCTCACCCCCATTATGTGTCCCTATATAGCATCCTCTCCCCATCATGCGCCCCAATATAGCATCCTCTCCCCCATCATGTGGCCCTATATAGCATCCTCTCCCCCATCATGTGTCCCTATATAGCATCCTATCCCCCATCATGTGCCCAAATATAGCATGATCACCCCCATCATGTGCCCATATATAGCATCCTCTCCCCATCATGTGCCCCTATATAGCATCCTCTTCCCCATCATGTGCCCATATATAGCATCCTCTCCCCCATCATGTGCCCCTATATAGTATCCTCTCCCCCATTATGTGCCCCTATATAGCATCCTATCCCCATCATGTGCCCCTATATAGCATCCTCACCCCCATTACGTGTCCCTATATAGCATCCTCTCCCCATCATGCGCCCCAATATAGCATACTCTCCCCCATCATGTGCCCCTATATAGCATCCTCTCCTCCATCATGTGCCCCTATATAGCATCCTCTCCCCATCATGTGCCCCTATATAGCATCCTCTTCCCCATCATGTGCCCATATATAGCATCCTCTCCCCCATCATGTGCCCCTATATAGCATCCTCTCCCCCATCATGTGCCCCTAAATAGCATCCTCTCCCCCATCATGTGCCCCTATATAGCATCCTCTTCCCCATCATGTGCCCATACATAGCATCCTCTCCCTCATCATGTGCCCATATATAGAATCCTCTCCCCCTTCATGTGCCCCTATATAGCATCCTCTCCCCATCATGTGCCCATACATAGCATCCTCTCCCCCATCATGTGCCAATATATAGCATCCTCTCCCCCATCATGTGCTCATATATAGCATCCTCTCCCCCTTCATGTGCCCATATATAGCATCCTCTCCCCCATCATGTGCCCATACATAGCATCCTCTCCCCCATCATGTGCCCATATATAGCATCCTCTTCCCCATCATGTGCCCATATATAGCATCCTCTCCCCCTTCATGTGCCCATATATAGCATCCTCTCCCCCATCATGTGCCTCTATATAGCATCCTCTCCCCCATCATGTGCCCCTATATAGCATCCTCTTCCCCATCATGTGCCCATACATAGCATCCTCTCACCCATCATGTGCCCCTATATAGCATCCTCTCCCCCATCATGTGCCCATATATAGCATCCTCTCCCCAATCATGTGCCCATATATAGCATCCTCTCCCCATCATGTGCCCCTATATAGCATCCTCTCCCTTATCATGTGCCCCTATATAGCATCCTTTTCCCCATCATGTGCCCCTATATAGCATCCTCTCCCTCATCATGTGCCCCTATATAGCATCCTTTTCCCCATCATGTGCCCATACATAGCATCCTCTCCCCCATCATGTGCCCATATATAGCATCCTCTCCCCATCATGTGCCCCTATATAGCATCCTCTTCCTCATCATGTGCCCCTATATAGCATCCTCTCCCCCATCATGTGCCCCTACATAGCACCCTCTCCCTCATCATGTGCCCATATATAGCATCCTTTTCCCCATCATGTGCCCATACATAGCATCCTCTCTCCCATCATGTGCCCATATATAGCATCCTCTCCCCCTTCATGTGACCATATATAGCATCCTCTCCCCCATCATGTACCCATATATAGCATCCTCTCCCCCTTCATGTGACCATATATAGCATCCTCTCCCCCTTCATGTGACCATATATAGCATCCTCTCCCCCTTCATGTGACCATATATAGCATCCCCCCCCCCCCCCATTCCTTCACTACCCTGCCTGTTCATAAAGGAAAAAAAATCTTCTTAACTTTCTGCACACCCCCGACGGCGTCCTCTGCAGGTTCATCCTCATCATGGGCCCCTGTGGTCTCCGCCGTCCATTCAGAGGCTGAACGCTGACAGTAGCCCGCCGGCCGGAGGCCTTTTCAGATCACTGCTATGCACTGCGCACTGACGTCACCGTCTGGCGCATAGCAGTGACGTTCAATGTCCACCAGCCTATCAGAGGCCGAACACTGACGAGCGCAGCCTTGATTGACTGGCGGCCTTTGAACGTCACTGCCATGCGCCGTCTGTGCACAGCGCATAGCAGAGAGTAGATTTTCCTGTAGGCGGCCATCAAGGGGAAAGTATGCGCCGTGCGCTGAGCGTGCTGCGGCCCGTGGTCAGAAAGATCACGGTTACTGGCGGGCCCCCAAAATTTTGGAGGAAAAAGTGCGTCTTATAGTCCGAAAAATATGGTAACTCTTTCTACTTCTTCTTGGCTTCTATTAATATGAATAAAATTATCCATCAACATGATACGCCTAGAACAACCTGCATTCACAATTGTCTTACTCTGAGGGGCTACCTAATACACAGAATTATCCTTAAACGCCAGAAAAATTTGAACATTTTCAATGAGAAGCATTTCTTTGTCTAGGAGTCCTTTCTAGGATATTTTTGAACACCTTCTCGCTGGCACTTGTGTGCAGCGTTGGACTGGAGTACATTGGGCCCACCAGAGAAAATCATTTTTGGGGCCCACTGTGTAGCTACATAGAAATGCAGTTGTGCTCAAAAGTTTACATACCCCGGCTGAATTTTTCCTTTCTTGGCCTTGTTTCGGAGAATATGAATGATAACAAAAAAACTTTTTCTCCACTCATGGTTATTGGTTGGGTGAAGCCATTTATTGTCAAACTACTGTGTTTTCTCTATTTAAATCTTAATGACAACCAAAAACATCCAAATGACCTTCATGAAAATTTCACATACCCCTGTTCTTAATACCGTGTATTCCCCCTCTAACATCAATGACAGCTTGAAGTCTTTTGTGGTAGTTGTGGATGAGGTTCTGTATTTCCTCAGATGGTAAAGCTGCCCATTCTTCTTGGTAAAAAGCCTCCAGTTCCTGTAAATTCCTGGGCTGTCTTGCATGAACTGCGCGCTTGAGATCTCTCCAGAGTGGCTCAATGATATTGAGGTCAGGAGACTACTGAGGTGGCCACTACAGAACCTTCACTTTGTTCTGCTGTAGCCAATGACAGGTCGACTAGGCCTTGTGTTTTGGATCGTTGTCATGTTGGAACGTCCAAGTATGTCCCATGCGCAGCTTCCAGGCTGATGAGTATTTGCTGATAACGTGCTGCATTCATCTTTCCTTCAACTGTTACCAAGCTTCCTGTGCCTTTGTAGCTCACACATCCCCAAAACATAAGCGATCCACCTCCGTGCTTTACTATAGGAATGGTGTTCCTTTTGTAGCGCCCCGAGGGTTCGGCTGCTACAGGGGTATTGCACCTCTGCCAGAGGTGTGATATTCCACTCCCGGGTAAGGATGGAGTGTGGACCAGGGCTCGTTTAGCTGCATGCATCACACACACCCCATTTCCGAGGGACAGAAATGCAGGCACGACAGAATCTGTCCCTGGCTGGAGTGGGGAGGGGGGAGGAAAACCCAGTGATGTAGGAGCAGATAGGGGTTGGGTTTCTGGGCATAGGTAGGAGCCCATTGGTTGCAAGTCACCTGGGCTCATACACAGAGAGGGAGGTATAAGAGGTGGGCACCATCTTAGAACAGTGTTCAGTCTGAGAGAGGAAGTGACAGAGCAGGGCCTCTGTGGAGCTCTGCTCCGGAGGCGGGCCTAGCCTGTGAGGCCAGAGCCAGTAGAAAAGACAGGAACAGAAAGGAAAGGAAGAAAGGAACAGAACACCAAGAGAGGCCCAGAGACACGAAGGCAGAAGGAACCCCAAAGGCCCAGGAGATTGCGGGTGACGGGTTGGCAGAACAGGGTACCGGATCCCAAGTTGGTGGAGGTGACTAATCCTCAGCCAAGGACCGGCGGTCGCGATCATATCTTGGTGCAACCCCTCACTACACCTACTAGAAAGGCACACCACATAGGGTCAGGGAGGTGAGCACGAAGCCCTCTCAAGAGAAGGCCCGCGGGAGCTGGACAGACGTAGTGTCACTGGTGGGGCACGGCCAGAGGAAGGAGTAGAAGTGAGTCCTGTGACACACTCTGGAATTGCCTGGGGGTCGACCGAGCCCCCTGCCTGGTGGACGCAGCACGGCTTGGGCAGTCATTGCCCGTGGAATGACTTGGGACATAAAGAACTGTGAGTAAAGAACTTGAACTGCAATCCCACGTCTCTGTGCTTCATCGCCGCACCAGCACTACTAGTGCTGGGACGCCCGTGCACCATCACTCCCATCATCCACATTCTCTGCCCTGGGGCTGCACTCTTCCCGTGGGGAGTCACACTACCTCAGCTGCATACCCCATCAGCCCCAGCGGTCTGCCTTGCAGCGGCGGTCTACACTGACCGCAATCCACGGGTGGCGTAGTCGGACAATTAACTTAAAGCTTACAAATAGACTGCCACTGGTTTGACCACCCTGAGCCACGGGACCGGGTCGCCGCCACGGAGACTACAACCCCCCCAGAGACCTGGTTCCGGGTACCCCACACACATGCGCAAACGCGGCCCAGGGGGCGAGTCAACTTTTGGCGTAGTCGGCAGGATCGTTACCAACCCGCCACAAACGGGTATTGCGTGCCTGAAAGAGACTTTGCACTTACCTGAGAGAGGTTCCCCGCCATCCGGAGCAGTTTCCCGCCATCTTCGGTCATTTCCCGCCATCTTCAGCCGTTTTCCCGCCATCGGACGCCATCTTCAGGATGCCGCGCGGGAAGAAGAGGGGCAGGGACGTCAAAAACGCGAGAAGTTCGAAGCCCCGCCCCACGCGCTGACGCCGCACAAGGTCCTGGAAGGAGCCCAGCGAGCGCTGACGTCAGCAGCGCGCGACGCCAGGTCCTCAACGCAGACCATCGCGAGCGGAGCCGCGGCCTACAGAAGAGGATCGCCGGAAGGTAGGCCACGGTCAACCGGGGGGGAGGAAGACATCAGGAACGGAGAGCAAGATGGCGGACCGGCAGCAGACTAAGCTGCCCAGCATCGGCAGTGCCCCAGCCGTCGCGGGTCCCGACTAGCGCCAGGAGAAGACGCGTGACGCAGGAGCGGTCGCGGGAGCAGGTAAAAGGAGTCTCCCTGTCCCGGACGCTGCCAGCGTCAGCCTGCTCCCGGGCCCCCTGGTGGAGCCGCCGATCCCGGGCGCTGCAGACACCGACCTGCTCCAGACCCCGCAACAAGCCCTGCAGCCGAGCCCTCCAGCCCTGGGCACTGCCGCCACCAGCCCGCGCCCAGGCCCAAAGTCGCACCCTCTGACCCCGGGCGTCATCAACAGCGGCCTTCTCCAGACCCCGCCGCAAGGCCTACTGCACCGCAGCGCAAGGGGCGGGTACGCCCTCCACGTCCATGGAGTGGTAGAAGAGGAGGAGCAGTACCACTCAGACCCCGAGTACCAAGAGGACCCGGACGGGTCTGAAGACTACCACCAGGAGGAGCAAGGAGCATCAGGAGGACACCGTTACCAGTGAACGGTAAAGTGTAACTGTACATAGTTACCCGTCAGGGTATGAGAACTGTTAAAGGGACTGTTTCCAGAGAAAGTGTGGTCCCCGTTGGGACTGATATAGAACTGTGTAGAACTTACCCCCTATATCCCTTATCTGGCTGGGGACTGAAAACAGCCATCCCTTTTCCCTAATCTGGCTGGGGACTGAGAGCAGCCATTCCCCTAAGAAGAAAGAACAGCTGGTCGCAAGTTGCACCGCGGCCAGTACCCAAGAATATGTTTACCTAAAAATGTTTTATAATGAAAAGGTTTTATATGCTGCTAAAGTAAAAATGCAAATGTTTGGTAAGGTGTTTTATATGACAAAAGAGTTCTGGTAGTAATCACCATATCTAGTGAAAGAAAAATGTTGAAAAAGAAGAAAGTGTTTCCCATAAAGGGAATTAAATAATGTCATCCGTTTTCTATGTGAAAAGTTTGAAAAAGTATTGCATGTTTTTGAATTGTCTTTGCTCTTTTCCAGCCCAAGGGCGTGCTGTGGTTTACCAGGGGGGAATGTAGCGCCCCGAGGGTTCGGTCGCTACAGGGGTATTGCACCTCTGCCAGAGGTGTGATATTCCACTCCCGGGGAAGGATGGAGTGTGGACCAGGGCTCGTTTAGCTGCATGCATCACACACACCCCATTTCCGAGGGACAGTTCAACGGTGCTCCCATTAGACAGAAATGCAGGCACGACAGAATCTGTCCCTGGCTGGAGTGGGGAGGGGGGAGGAAAACCCAGTGATGTAGGAGCAGATAGGGGTTGGGTTTCTGGGCATAGGTAGGAGCCCATTGGTTGCAAGTCACCTGGGCTCATACACAGAGAGGGAGGTATAAGAGGTGGGCACCAACTTAGAACAGTGTTCAGTCTGAGAGAGGAAGTGACAGAGCAGGGCCTCTGTGGAGCTCTGCTCCGGAGGCGGGCCTAGCCTGTGAGGCCAGAGCCAGCAGAAAAGACAGGAACAGAAAGGAAAGGAAGAAAGGAACAGAACACCAAGAGAGGCCCAGAGACACGAAGGCAGAAGGAACCCCAAAGGCCCAGGAGATTGCGGGTGACGGCTTGGCAGAACAGGGTACCGGATCCCAAGTTGGTGGAGGTGACTAATCCTCAGCCAAGGACCGGCAGTCGCGATCATATCTTGGTGCGGCCCCTCACTACACCTACTAGAAAGGCACACCACATAGGGTCAGGGAGGTGAGCACGAAGCCCTCCCAAGAGAAGGCCCGCGGGAGCTGAACAGACGTAGTGTCACTGGTGGGGCACGGCCAGAGGAAGGAGTAGAAGTGAGTCCTGTGACACACTCTGGAATTGCCTGTGGGTCGACCGAGCCCCCTGCCTGGTGGACGCAGCACGGCTTGGGCAGTCATTGCCCACGGAATGACTTGGGACATAAAGAACTGTGAGTAAAGAACTTGAACTGCAATCCCACGTCTCTGTGCTTCATCGCCGCACCAGCACTACTAGTGCTGGGACGCTCATGCACCATCACTCCCATCATCCACATTCTCTGCCCTGGGGCTGCACTCTTCCCGTGGGGAGTCACACTACCTCAGCTGCATACCCCATCAGCCCCAGCGGTCTGCCTTGCAGCGGCGGTCCACACTGACCGCAATCCACGGGTGGCGTAGTCGGACAAGTAACTTAAAGCTTACAAATAGACTGCCACTGGTTTGACCACCCTGAGCCACGGGACCGGGTCGCTGCCATGGAGACTACAACCCCCCCAGAGACCTGGTTCCGGGTACCCCACACACGTGCGCAAACGTGGCCCAGGGGGCGAGTCACTTTCACCATAGGCCTTATTGACCTCTCTCCAAATGTAACGTTTATGGTTGTGGCCAAAAAGTTTGATTTTGGTTTCATCACTCCAAATTACCTTGTTTCAGAAGTTTTGAGGCTTGTCTCTGTGCTGTTTGGCACATTGTAGGTGAGATACTTTGTGGTATTTGAGCAGTAATGGCTTTCTTCTGGCGACTCGACCATACAGCCCATTTTTCTTCAAGTGTCTCCTTATTGTGCATCTTGAAACAGCCACACCGCTAGTTTTCAGAGAGTCCTGAATTTCAGCTGATGTTATTTGTGGGTTTTTCTTTGCATCTCGAACAATTTTCATGGCAGTTGTGGCCGAAATTTTTGTTGGTCTACCTGACCGTGGTTTTGTTTTTACAGAGCCCATGATTTTCCATTTGTTAATCACAGTTTGAACGCTGCTGACTGGCATTATCATTTCCTTGGGTATGTTTTTGTATCCCTTTCCTGTTGTAGCATCGGTGTCTCTGCCCCATACTAGGCAGAGAAGCCGTCCCTCTCACCTCCCCGCTCCTGGCGCGGCGTCCTCCAGCGCTTCTCTCCCCGCTGTTTCCGGCACGCGCTCCTTCCCCGGCAGTGTGCTTAGGGCGCGCGCGCTCCCCCTCTCTTAAAGGGACCGCGCGTGCCGTCCTAAGAAGTCCCCGGCCAATTGCCGGAGGACCTCCCATATTTAAGGCACCTCCTCCCGAGCAATGTTGTTGCAAAGCCTTCACTCTGCTTCAGCCCTCAGGTCCCGTTACCAGTTACCAGCCAGTCACCTGCCAGATTCCTGCTTGTTACCTGCCAGTCACCTGCCGGATTCCTGCCTGTTACCTACCAGTTACCTGCCTGATTCCTGTTTGATACCTGCCTGATATCCGTTTACCTGCTTGCAAGCCTGCGGTCCGACGGTCTGCTTTCCTACACCTGTCAGTCTGTCTATGGACCAGCCTGCTCGCTCACCTGGGAGCGCTCATCTGCTACCTGCCTGCTAGCCTACCTGGAGGCTCCGCCGTCACTTGCCGTGACCACCTGCCTGTCTAGAGACTCTCGCCTGCTCACCTGGGAGCGCTCATCTGCTACCTGTCTGCTAGCCTACCTGGAGGCTCAGCCGTCACTTGCCGTAACCACCTGCCTGTCCAGAGACTCTTGCCTGCTCACCTGGGAGCGCTCACCTGCTACCTGTCTGCTAGCCTACCTGGAGGCTCTGCCGTCACTTGCCGTGACCACCTGCCCGTCCAGAGACTCTCGCCCGCTCACCTGGGAGCGCTCACCAGCCACCTGCCTGCTGTCCTTCTACCCAGAGACTGTCCCTGTCACTTGCCGTGAGTACCCGTCCTCTACCCAGAGACTGTCCCTGTCACTTGCCATGAGTACCCGTCCTCTACCCAGAGACTGTCCCTGTCACTTGTCGTGACTACCTGCCCGTCTTCCCTGGGAGCCACCCGCTTCCTTACATGGACTGCCCCCTTGTATAGTTGCACAGAGGTTCCACCTCCCAGACCCGTTACAGTTTGCTCGGGCCATGAACCCGGTGGCCCCCAGATCTCCGATCTGCACCAGGAAGTCTTACGTCAGAAAACTCAGCAGGAGGTGGTACTGTCCTATCTACGGTCCGTTAACTCTCGTCTAGGCGCATTGTGTGACTTGTCTATGTCTACCTCTGGTCCAGCCGTGCCCATTCCTGCGGTACCGCAATCCAGTCCCTTCATGGTACCCGACTATGGACCTCGGCTTCTGGCACCTCCACGCTTTGCCCGCGAACCTACTTTAGCTCGGGGTTTCATAAACCAGTGCACCCTGCACTTTGAGCTATTGGCATACCAGTTCATCTCCGACCGAGCCAAGGTGGCCTTCATCATGTCCCATCTTACTGGGGAGGCACTGGCATGGCTAAATCCCCTGTGGGAGAGAGGGGATACCCTGGTGTCCGACCTGCCGTCTTTCCTCGCTGCTTTCCGGAAAGTCTTCGATGAACCTGGACGGAAAACCTCTTCTGCCTCCTCACTGCTACGTCTCCGCCAAGGGAGTCTCACCGTGGGCCAATATGCCATACGGTTCCGCACCCTCGCTTCTGAGCTTGCCTGGGAAAATGAGGCTCTGGTGTCCGTCTTCTGGGAGGGTCTTTCCGGTCGGATTAAGGACGAGTTAGCTGGTCGGGACATTCCTACCACTCTGGATGACCTGGTGTCACTAGCTACCCGGATTGGCATCCGGTTCCAAGAACGTGCCAAGGAGACTACGTGGGAGAAAGACTTTTCTTGCTCTGCTCCTACTTCCCTGAGACCTGCCTCTCAATCAGTCACTCCGCGGGCGCCCTCGCCTGAACCTATGCAGATCGACCAGACCAAGATGGTCAAATCTCGCCAAGAATCTCGCCGAGCCGAGGGAAGCTGTTTCTATTGTGGCAGTATGGAGCACTTCATCCGTTCCTGCCCGGAGAAGCCGGGAAACGCCAGTGTCTAGGACCGCTCGGAGAGGTCGTCCTTGACAAAAGTAAGCCCTCTCCGTCTCTGACTTTACCGGTCTCTATTGCTTGGGGAGAAAACCGTCACTTTGAACTTGCCCACCTGGATTCTGGAGCTGCTGGAAACCTCATCTCCCAGTCTCTGGTAGAGAGATACCGTATTCCCACCAAGTCCCTGGCTGAACCATTATCAGTTGCCTCCGTGGATGGAAGACTTCTCTCGGAGACCATCCTGCTCGTCACTGAACCCATTACCCTGCAGGTGGGAATGCTGCACTCTGAGGAAATCTCATTCCATGTGTTGTCCGGACTTTCTCACTCCCTGTTGCTAGGTCTACCTTGGCTCCAGACACACGAACCCGTATTGAACTGGCGATCCGGTGAAGTACTCCGATGGGTTCCAGACTGCCATAGGACCTGCCTGGTTCCAGTCCGCCCAGTTCGCCCTCCGCCTACTCCAGCTAATTTACCAGGTCTCCCGGCTCCTTACTGGCCCTATGCGGACGTCTTCGGTAAGAAGGAAGCAGAGACGTTGCCACCCCATAGGCCATATGACTGCCCGATCGACCTGGTACCTGGCACCACTCCTCCCCGTGGGCGTATCTACCCGTTGTCTGCAGCCGAGACCCGGGCCATGTCTGAGTACATTGAAGAGAATCTGGCTAGGGGATTTATCCGGAAATCTACCTCCCCGGCTGGAGCCGGATTCTTCTTTGTCAAAAAGAAAGACGGCTCGCTACGCCCCTGTATTGACTATAGAGGACTCAATCAGATCACGGTTAAAAATAAATACCCCCTTCCGCTCATCTCTGAGTTATTTGATCGTCTTAAAGGCGCCAGGATCTTCTCCAAGCTGGATCTACGTGGAGCTTATAACCTGGTCCGTATCCGTCAGGGAGACGAGTGGAAAACAGCATTTAATACCCGGGACGGACACTATGAGTACCGTGTGATGCCCTTCGGTCTCTGCAATGCTCCCGCCGTCTTCCAAGAACTGGTCAACGACATCTTCCGTGACCTTCTTTACTCCTGCGTGGTGGTATACCTGGACGACATCTTGGTCTTCTCTCCGGATCTTCCCACACACCGGAGGGATGTTCGTCAGGTCCTGCTTAGCCTCAGGCAGAACCACCTCTATGCTAAATACGAGAAGTGCCTTTTTGAGCAGACCTCTCTTCCTTTCTTGGGCTATGTTATCTCCCAGACAGGCTTGCGAATGGATCCCGAGAAGCTCTCTGCTGTCCTAAAGTGGCCCCGTCTGGAGGGCTTGAAGGCGATACAGCGATTCCTGGGCTTCTCTAATTACTATCGTCTCTTCATTCCTCACTTCTCGTCACGGACTGCGCCCATATCTGCGCTCACCCGTAAGGGAGCAAATCCCAAGGTATGGTCATCCGAAGCTGAGGAGGCCTTCCTTTCCCTGAAACAAGCCTTCTCCTCTGCCCCTGTGCTGCACCGTCCGGACTGCAACAAACAGTTCTACCTGGAGGTTGATGCCTCCTCCTCTGGAGCCGGAGCAGTGCTCACCCAGAAGTCTTCCTCCGGGAGAATGGTAACCTGCGGCTTTTTCTCTAAAATCTTCTCCTCCTCTGAGCGCAATTACTCCATTGGAGACCGAGAACTGCTTGCCGTTAAATTGGCGCTGGAGGAGTGGCGTTACCTGCTTGAAGGGGCTCTATACCCGGTGATCATCTATATGGATCACAAGAACCTGGCATATCTCCAAAATGCCCAGAGACTTAATCCACGTCAAGCCCGGTGGTCTTTGTTCTTTGCCCGCTTCGATTTCATCCTTCATTTCCGCCCGGCGGACAAAAATGTCAAAGCTGATGCCTTGTCCCGATCCTTCCTGTCCTCCGACCAAGAGGAGGAGCCTATGCACATTATCGACCCCTCCAAGGTGATGAATGTGGCCCCCTTGGATTTGACTCGTCTTCCACCCGGCAAGACGTTCGTGGCGCCTCCAGACCGTGAGAGGGTTCTTCGCTGGGGTCATTCTTCTAAACTAGCTGGCCATGCCGGCCAAAAGAAGACCTTCCTACTCATTTCCCGGCATTACTGGTGGTCTACCCTGCGTAAGGATGTGGTAGACTTCGTCTCTGCCTGTTCATCTTGTGGCCGCAACAAAATTCCCAGACACTTACCAGCTGGTCATCTCCTGCCGCTTCCCATACCTGTTGCTCCGTGGCAACACATCGCTATGGACTTCATTACCGATCTTCCTGTCTCTGCCGGGTGTACTGTCATTTGGGTGGTCGCGGACCGCTTCTCTAAAATGGCCCACTTCATTCCCCTGCCTGGTCTTCCGTCTGCACCTGAGCTGGCTAAGGACTTTATTCGCCATATCTTCCGTCTCCATGGCCTACCCCTCCACATCGTGTCGGATCGAGGGGTTCAGTTTACCTCACGCTTCTGGAGAGCCACATGTAAACTGCTGGACGTCCGCTTACCACCCTCAGTCCAATGGTCAAGTGGAGCGGATCAATCAGATCCTTACCAGCTATCTCCGGCACTTTGTTAATGCCCACCATTCTGATTGGGTGGACCTCCTTCCTTGGGCCGAGTTCTCTTATAATAACCACGAGAGCGAATCCTCTTCCAAGTCCCCGTTCTTTATTGTCTATGGCCAGCACCTCCGGATTCCGCTCCCTGTCTCCGTTTCTGTGGACAACCCTGCTGCGGAGTCTCTTGTCAGCGAATTTTCTACTATTTGGGAGAGTACCAGGTCCGCTCTTCTTCTGTCCTCTGAGTGGATGAAGAGATATGCTGATAAGAGACGTCTGGATCCGCCTCAATTCCGTCCGGGAGACAAGGTTTGGCTCTCGTCCAAACATGTGCGGCTCAAAGTACCCTCCTTCAAGTTGGGCCCTCGATTCATCGGTCCCTTCGAAGTCCTCAGGCAAATTAACCCTGTGGCCTACAAATTAAAACTCCCGGCCACCCTACGGATTCACCTGCTACCTGTCTGCTAGCCTACCTGGAGGCTCTGCCGTCACTTGCCGTGACCACCTGCCCGTCCAGAGACTCTCGCCCGCTCACCTGGGAGCGCTCACCAGCCACCTGCCTGCTGTCCTTCTACCCAGAGACTGTCCCTGTCACTTGCCGTGAGTACCCGTCCTCTACCCAGAGACTGTCCCTGTCACTTGCCGTGAGTACCCGTCCTCTACCCAGAGACTGTCCCTGTCACTTGTCGTGACTACCTGCCCGTCTTCCCTGGGAGCCACCCGCTTCCTTACATGGACTGCCCCCTTGTATAGTTGCACAGAGATTCCACCTCCCAGACCCGTTACACCTGTGTTATACAGTTCAACTACCTTTTCCCGTAGATCCGTTTACAATTCTTTTGCCTTCCCCATGACTCACAATCCAGAAATCAGAGGCTGGATGAAAGATGCAAGAGTCTGTCTGGATCCCAGAAACTCACTCAGCTTTTATGCACACATACTGATTACAAGCAAACAGGTCACAGGTGAGGATGTTACCTTTAGTAGCCATTCAAACCCATTTGTGTCAAATTCTGTGCATGCTATCAGGCCAAAATCACCAGGGTATGTGAACTTTTGGTCAGGGTCATTTGGATGTTTTTGGTTGTCATTAAGATTTAAAAAGAGAAAACACAGTAGTTTGACAATAAATGGCTTCACCCAACCAATAACCATGAGTGGAGAAAACGTTTTTTGTTATCATTCATATTCTCTGAAACAAGACCAAGAAAGGAAAAATTCTGCCGGGGTATGTAAACTTTTGAGCACAACTGTAAATACAAGACCACCAATTGTATGGTAAAGCACGCTAATATCAGCGTATAATATAAGATAGTACACTTAATGTTATAGAAAGAGCTTGCGTCACATTTTTGGTGCAAACTCAATGATAAATGTACCCTGGTGTTTACTAACCGCTAAACCAATGTTTTATTGCACCAGCGGAGTGGAAGGGATTTTATGACATCTCATCCATACGCTGAGAAAATCCACGGCGTGAATTGACCGGCGCTGCGGATTTGACATCACGTGTCAATTTATGCTGTGGATATTCACCTTCGATTTCATCCTTTGCAATACAAAGGAACAGGTCAATGGTAAAGGTGCATCACTGCGTAGTAGTAAAAGCAGCAATATCTGCACAATATCTGGGTGGATATTACCACTGTTCATTTGCTGTGGGAATTCCATTGTAGAAATTAAGCAGCAAATACATTATGTGAATAGAGCCACTAATAGTGGTGGGGGTCTTAAATCAGTTATGTATGACACTGGAGTGAGAGCAAAATAGCTTTCCCTCACATTCCTTGTACACTTTTTACGGAAATCTTTCTGCCACCTATAAGGCCATAACTTTTTATGATGGGCCTCATTTTGTTAGTAGTGGAAGAAGAAAACTGAGTGATACAGGGAGAGGGGGCTCAGTGAGGGGTGATATAGGGGTAGGGGGTGCAGTCAGTCAGCGGTGAAAGAGGGGGAGGGGGCACAGTCAATCAGGGGTGATACAGCGAGGGGGGGCTCAGTCAGTCAGGGGTGATACAGAGGGTGAGGGCTCAGTAAGTCAGGGGTGATACAGGGAGAGGGGGCTCAGTCAGTCAGGGGTGATACAGGAGGGGGCATAGTCAGTCAGGGGTGATACAGGGAGAGAGGAGGCTCAGTCAGTCAGGGGTGATATAAGGAGATGGGGCTCAGTAATTCAGGAGTGATACAAGAGGAGGGGGCACAGTCAGTCAGGAGCGATACAGGGGGAGGGGGCACAGTCAGTCAAAGATGATACACAGGGAATGGGTGCAGTCATTCAGGGGTGATACAGGGAGAAAATGCTCAGTCAGTCAGGGGTAATGCAGGAAGACGGGGCTCAGTCAGTCAGGGCTTACTCACTGCTAGGCTGGAGGGAACCCTCCTTCAATCATTGCAGCTGTAGTAGGGAGTCCTATAACTCCCTCTGCTGCTTATATTGTGGGGAAGAGGAGCGCGTGTTATGGATGACAGCACAGCTCATTATCTGAGCTTTGCTGTACAGCCGGGGAGAAGAGGACACAATGAAAGCTCACATTGATTGGCTGCCCTGCTTGTTCAACGCAGGGAAGAGCGGTGACATAAAAAGTAATCAGGGCGCAACAACACTTTGTTACTTACAAATAGTGAGCCGCAGTCTACAGCAGGCGAGAGTGTCTTCAATGCCGTCAGTGACGCGTGCAATGCTCTCCTGGGTTGTCTAACTCTGGGAGGAGCTGCAAGGAGTAGTGACGTAGAGGCTGGGAGAATGTCCTGCTTGCAGCTCCTCCCAGAGTTAGACAACCCAGGACAGCAGTGAGTGTATCAGACTGCGGCTCACTATTTGTAAGTAACAGAGCGGTTAGTATGCCTCTGGTGAGCCATTCTGACCCGGCATGTCCTCCTCTCCCACATATTACATATATAGCCAAGTTCCCCTCTCCCACATATAGCATATAGCATATATAGTCAAGTCCCCCTCCCCCACATATAGCATATATAGTCAAGTCTCCTTCCTCTATTTATAGCCTATATCCGGGGCTGGCTCCAGGTTTTTGTGGTCTTTGGGCGAAAGAGTCTCAGTGGGCCCCTTTAACACATACCACCATTGATGCACAGATACAGAGGAGAAATATAGGTATACAACGCAGGGCCCAGCCTGTCCCCTCATCCTTCACATATGCAAACATGCACACGCACACAGGAGGCAGACATGCACGCACAGGAAGCAGACATGCACACGCACAGTAGGCAGACATGCACACACACACACAGTACGCAGACATGCGCACACACTCATGGTAAGCAGACATGCGCATGTACACACACAGTACGCAGACATGCGCACGCACACACGCGGTACGCAGATATGCACACACACACGATATGCAGACATGCGCACGCGCACATACGGTACGCAGACATGCGTATGCACAGGGTATGCAGACATGCGCACGCACAGGATACGCAGACATGCACGCGCACAGGATACGCAGACATGCACGCGCACATGGTACGCAGACATGGTACACAGATATAATACGTATGGTACAATACGCAGACACGACTGCCCTCCGGACATCTGTCATCAGTCTTCCCCAAGATTGTGGAGCCTACTGAAACAGACTAAGGAATCTTTTTAAATGCTTAGGAAGCCTTTGCAGGTGGTTTTTGTTAATTATTCTCATTTACTGAGATAATGACTTTTGTGTTTTCATTGGCTGTAAGCCATAATCATCAACATTAACAGAAATAAACACTTGAAATAGATCACTCTGTTTGTAATGACTCTATATAATAGATGAGTTTCACTTTTTGTATTGAAGAACAGAAATAAATTTACTTTTTGATGATATTCTAATTTTGTGAGATGCACTTGTATATATACTGTCATATTACACACATATCAATTTCATATGAAATAATATTTAAAAATGAAAACTGCTGCCACTCACAGTCTTCTGAGATCCAGGAAAGAGTCTGATGGCATTAGCTGCAGAAGATGGAGGAAGTCCGGGCAGCTGCTGCATGCTGGGCAGTGGCACCGCACCAATGACAGCCTAGCCTCATCAAACTCCTTCTGCAAGAGAGGGGTGATGGCGCTCAGACTGCTGGGGGAGTCATCTCCCCCGCCGTACCCGTGCTGTGGGGGAGGGGCGAGGCTATGGAAGCTGGTCAGATTGCTCCTCTGCAGGAGAGGTGTCACTTACCACACTCATTAGCTATGCGCTGCCCAGCTAATCTGCTCCCATAGCAGCAGGCTCCCTCCCTCCCCTGCGGTGCTCCTGCTATGTGTCCAGTCAGAATGACACTGATTCCGGAGAGCTGTTACTGTCAGTGACACCTCTCCTGCACAGATGTTAGTCTGACTCCAACACCTAGCGCCAGCACAGCAGGGGAAGGAGGGAGCGTGCTGCTATGAATGCCATTAGCCGGGCAGTGCATCCCTTTGCTAGGGTATGTGGGGGAGGAGCCTTCTAACGCAGTCAGAGCTGGCCCTGCATCAGGGCCCACCGGAGGATTCACCGATTTCCTGGTGGGCTAGTCCGAGCCTGCTTGAATGTCAGACTAATTGCAATCATTTCTCTCCCATATAGGCTGAGTATTGAAACTGTCTGGTATTAATACTCAACTTCTTTTACTTAAAGTGAAGCTATCAGAAAATAAACTATTGTTTAAATCGGGTTTTTGTGTTAAACTTATTGTTTGGGGGCAATTTTTTTCCATATCACAGTGTGTACTATAAATAAAAACCACAAATCTTGCAATTTTCAAACCGACCACTTGGGCTTTTTTTTTACTTTAACTTCCTGTTGTTTCAGGAAACAACACATGTACATTAACCACAATGAAAAGATCCTATCTTTTATATTAAAGCATCTAATGAGCATATGCAAAGGTCATTGTGAAGGAAGAGGGAGCAGGGAAAGCTGTAACATTAGCTATTTTGATTGCTGGATCCTGTGTTATCAGCTGTGTTTCAGAGATGTTACCTCTCATTGCAATCCTGCCTCTGCTGATAAGGAGCCTGCTGAAAACTCTTCCTGAAAAGACAGAAAGTATGAGTCTAAAAAAAGCCCAAGTGGCCATTGTGATTTTTTTTCTTTTGTATTAAAGATCATCATATGAAAAAAAAAATGCCAACAATTTAAACAAAAATAATGTAACACAAACCTCTGAAACATACAATCAGTCATTTTCTGCTGATAGCTTTGCTTTAAATTAACACTAATCCTAAAAATAAATGTTCAAATAAAATAAGAAAATAATTGTCCTCTCCGCTTGTTAGTCTGCAGCATTTCCGGCCTGATCATGAAACTGTCTTGTAGAAATCCTGCAGAGAACACAAGCATCAATCTCTTGTCAATCAGTTCCATCTTTGGCTGCTGAAGCCCTGACCCTTGGACAAGGAGATGGTATGATATTTTGTCCTACTACAAACAGGGCAGAGGGGGGAGGCTCCTGCTGCAGACACTTGTCTTACATCAACACACAGAAAAGTAAGTAGAAGAATGGGGAACATGGGTGAGATATTGAGACACACAGAGATTTCTTTATATATATATTACTGTATAATTTGTGACAGGTGTTGAAAAAATGCTGCAAAGTAAGAATTCTTTAAAAAATAGAAGAGGGAATAATTTATTTTTTTAGCAAACAAATGCAAAGTTAATGAGCAAAAGAGAAATCTAAATCACATCAACATTTGGTTTGACTGCCTCTTGCCTTCAATAAGAGCTTCAAAGCATCAATTCTTCTAACTATAATTGTATATAGTTTTTTACAGAACTCGGCAGGAGGTTGTTCCAAACATCCTGGAGAAGTAACCACAGATCTTCTGAAGAGGTCGTTTGTGCAAATGCTTCTCTCTCTTCATGTAATCCTAAACAGACTGGGTGATGTAAGATCAGGGTTCTGTGGGGTCCGGATCATCACTTCCAGGACTTCTTGTTCTTCTTCATGGATAAGTAGTTACCTATATTTCTCATCATTGAGAACTCCAAGAAATGGGCAAAGTTGGAGATCATAGACGCAGTGATCGGCCATGGAAACTTAGTACAGCAGATGAAAGACACATCATGCTTACTTCCACTTGAAATCAGAAGATGTCCATCAGTGCCATCAGCTCAGAACTGGCAGCAACCAGTGGGACTCAGCTACCCCCATGTACAGTCATGGCCAAAAGTATTGAGAATGAGACAAATAGTAATTTTTCCAAAGTTTACTGCTTCATTTTTTGTAATGGCAATTTGCATATACTCCTGAATGTCAAAGAGTGATCAGCTTAACAGCAATTACTGTACTTGCAAATTCAATATTTGCCCAGAAAATGAATTTTAACCCCCAAAACACATTTCGACACCATTGCAGTCCTGCCTTAAAAGGAGCAGCTAACATCGTTTTAGTGATTGATCCATTAACACAGGTGTGGGTGTTGATGAGGACAGGGCTGGCGATCAATCAGTCATGATTAAGTAAGAATGACATCACTGGACACTTTAAAAGGAGGCTGGTTCTTGGTATCATTGTTTCTCTTCAGTTAACCATGGTTATCTCTAAAGAAACACGTGCAGCCATCATTGCACTGCACAAAAATGGCCTAACAGGGAAGAGTATCGCAGCTACAAAGATTGCACCTCAGTCAACAATCTATCGCATCATCAAGAACTTCAAGGAGAGAGCTTCCATTGTTGTCAAAAAGGCTCCAGGGCGCCCAAGAAAGACCAGCAAGCGCCAAGACCGTATCTTTAAACTGTTTCAGCTGCGGGATTGGACTACCAGCAGTGCCGAGCTTGCTCAGGAATGGCAGCAGGCTGGTGTGAGTGCTTCTGCACGCACTGTGAGGCGGAGACTCTTTGAGCAAGGGCTGGTTTCAAGGAGGGCAGCAAAGAAGCCACTTCTCTCCAGAAAAAACATCAGGGACCGACTGATATTCTGCAAAAGGTACAGGGAGTGGACTGCTGAGGACTGGGGCAAAGTCATTTTCTCTGATGAATCCCCTTTTCGATTGTTTGGAACATCTGGAAAACAGCTTATTCGGAGAAGAAGAGGTGAGCGCTACCACCAGTCTTGTCTCATGCCAACTGTAAAGCATCCTGAAACCATTCATGTGTGGGGTTGCTTCTCAGCCAAGGGAATGGGCTCACTCACAGTCTTGCCTAAAAACACAGCCATGAATAAAGAATGGTACCAGAATGTCCTCCAAGAGCAACTTCTCCCAACCGTCCAAGAGCAGTTTGGCGCCCAACAATGCCTTTTCCAGCATGATGGAGCACCTTGCCATAAAGCAAAGGTGATAACTAAATGGCTCATGGAACAAAACATAGAGATTTTGGGTCCATGGCCTGGAAACTCCCCAGATCTTAATCCCATTGCGAACTTGTGGTCAATCATCAAGAGACGGGTGGACAAACAAAAACCAACAAATTCTGGCAAAATGCAAGCATTGATTATGCAAGAATGGACTGCTATCAGTCAGGATTTGGTCCAAAAGTTGATTGATAGCATGCCAGGGAGAATTACAGAGGTCTTGAAGAAGAAAGGGCAACACTGCAAATATTGACTTGCTGCATTAACTCATTCTAACTGTCAATATAACCTATTGGTACTCATAATATGATTGCAATTATATTTCTGTATGTGATATAAACATCAGACAAACACAGATAAAAACCAGAGGCCAGCAGATCATGTGAAAATATAATTTTGGTGTCATTCTCAAAACTTTTGGCCATGACTGTACTGTTCGGAGAAGTCTGGCCAGAACTGATCCTTATGGACGAATTGAAAGCAAAAACGAACGCATTCGACACGGAAACAAGGTCAAGAGACTTAACAATGCATGAAAGCATAGTGACGGGGTGCAGAAAAATGGCAGCAGGTGCTCAGCACCGATGAGTCAAAATGTGAAATACTTGTCTACAACACAAGACAGTTAATCAGCCTGGGGCAGTGCGGCCATTGTCCCTGACTGTTACCACAGGAGCTCGGTTGTAGCTGTGCCAAGCTCCCGGTGGTAAACATGCGGGGAAGTGATGATATTTCTAGTGGAAACCGCAGCAGGAAATGTTCCTTGTCTGGGAAGTTTTTGTAGGATTTTTTTTTTCATTTTTGGAAGAGATTTTTTTCTGGAGCGTTTTCTTGTAACCTTTTCATTGGATGGTGTCTAGTTTTGAATGTTTTTCATCTGGAAATAACTAACATACGGTACACTTTTTCTTTTTTTGCCCACATTGTGTTTTGTTTCGAATCCTGAAATTGAAAAATATGCTTAAAAGACTGGATAGGAAGAGTCTTTTAAGCGTTTTTTGAGCAATTTTTCAGACTCCTCAAAAAACTTGATGTCAACATGCCCTTCGAGACCAGATTTTCTAACAAAGCAAGAATGCAAACGCTAGATAGAGGAAACATGGCCAATAATCCTTATCTCATGGTTCTTGCATGTATAGAGAGCAGTATACTTGGTGACCTATTATTATGCAGGCTACTGAATTACAGAAAAATTCAAGTTCGAGTGTCCTTCACTACTAGCCTGGTCGTATCAGGTCTGTCTCAGCCTTGTCTCTAGGGGATCAATCAGCAGTATATGCTACAGGTAAACAGCATAACAATATGGCTGCAATACATCTGTCTTTTATATCCTCACCCACCTACCTATAAGACAGCAGGCCACGCCACTGCTATGGGGCCCGTGAACCGGCACTGACACCGGGCCCCCCCTCCGCCCATCTGCGCCCACACTGCCCACACACAATGATGGGGCGGAAGCGTCTGCTGATGCTTACTCCTTCATCATCATTGCTTGTGCTGATGACCAGAGGGGGGCTCTAGCAGTCAACGCGAGCAATGAGGATGGAGGAGGGAGTGTCAGCAGACGCTTCCACCCCCATCAGTCTTCCTCGACGTCTGACGTGTCAGAGCAGCGACATCGATGACGTCATTACAGGGCACCCACTGTTCTGATATGTGCAGCACTTCACACCAAAGGCTCAGCAGATCAGAACATCTGGTGGAACAAGGAATAAGGAGAGGTGAGTACTGTGTTTATTTTTTTAAATCAGTGACAAAAGAGTATGGAGGATCATGGGGGGTGCATTATACTGTATGGAGGACCATGGGGGGTGCGTTATATTGTATGTAGGACCATGGGGGGTGCATTATATTGTATAGAGGATCAAGGGGGGTGCATTATATTGTATGGAGGATCATGGGGGGTGCATTATATTGTATGGAGGACCATGGGGGTGCATTATATTGTATGGAGGACCATGGGGGGTGCATTATATTGTATGAAGGACCATGGGGGGTGCATTATATTGTATGGAGGACCATGAGGGGTGCATTACACTGTATGGAGGACCATGGAGGGTGCATTATACTGTATGGAGGACCATGAGGGGTGCATTATATTGTATGGAAGATCATGAGGAGTGCATTATATTGTATGGAAGACCATGGGGGGTGAATTATATTGTATGGAAGACCATGGGGGTGCATTATATTGTATGAAGGACCATAGGGATTGCATTATACTGTATGGAGGACCATGGGAGGTGCATTATATTGTATGGAGGACCATGAGGGGTGCATTACACTGTATGGAGGACCATGGAGGGTGCATTATACTGTATGGAGGACCATGAGGGGTGCATTATATTGTATGGAAGATCATGAGGAGTGCATTATATTGTATGGAAGACCATGGGGTGTGAATTATATTGTATGGAAGACCATGGGGGTGCATTATATTGTATGGAGGACCATAGGGATTGCATTATATTGTATGGAGGACCATGGGAGGTGCATTACATTGTATGGAGGACCATGAGGGGTGCATTACACTGTATGGAGGACCATGGAGGGTGCATTATATTGTATGGAGGAACATGGAGGGTGCATTTTAATGTATGTAGGACTATGAGGGGTGCATTATATTGTATGAAGGACCATGGGGGGTGCATTATATTATACGGAAGACCATGGAGGTGCATTATATTGTATTTAGGACCATAGGGGTTGCATTATATTGTATGGAGGACCATGGGAGGTACATTATATTGTATGGAGGACCATGGAGGGTGCATTATACTGCATGGAGGACCATGGGGGATGCATTATATTGTATGGATGACCATGGGGGGTGCATTATATTGTATGTAGGACCATAGGGATTGCATTATATTGTATGGAGGACCATGGGAGGTGCATTATATTGTATGGAGGACCATGAGGGGTGCATTACACTATATGGAGGACCATGGAGGGTGCATTATACTGTATGGAGGACCATGAGGGGTGCATTATATTATATGGAAGATCATGAGGAGTGCATTATATTGTATGGAAGACCATGGGGGTGAATTATATTGTATGGAAGACCATGGGGGTGCATTATATTGTATGGAGGACCATAGGGATTGCATTATATCGTATGGAGGACCATGGGAGGTGCATTATACTGTATGGAGGACCATGAGGGGTGCATTACACTGTATGGAGGACAATGAGGGGTGCATTATATTGTATGAAAGACCATGGGGGGTGAATTATATTGTATGGAAGACCATGGGGGTGCATTATATTGTATGGAGGACCATAGGGATTGTATTATATTGTATAGAGGACCATGGGAGGTGCATTATATTGTATGGAGGACCATGAGGGGTGCATTACACTGTATGGAGGACCATAGAGGGTGCATTATATTGTATGGAGGAACATGGAGGGTGCATTATACTGTATGTGGGACCATGAGGGGTGCATTATATTGTATGAAGGACCATGGGGGGTGCATTATATTATACGGAAGACCATGGGGGTGCATTATATTGTATTTAGGACCATAGGGGTTGCATTATATTGTATGGAGGACCATGGGAGGTACATTAAATTGTATGGAGGACCATGGAGGGTGCATTATACTGCACGGATGACCATGGGGGATGCATTAAATTGTATGGATGACCATGGGGGTGCATTACATTGTATGGAGGACCATGGGGGGATGCACTATATTGTATGGAGGACCATAGGGGTTGCATTATATTGTATGGCGGACCATGGGAGGTGCATTATATTGTATGGAGGACCATGGGTGTGCATTATACTATATGGAGGACCATGGCGAGTGCATTATATTCTATGGAGCACCATGGGAAGTGCATTATACTATATGAAGGATTATGAGGGGCGCATTATACTATATGGAAGGCTATGTGGGGTCATTATACTGTATGCAAGCAATTATACAGTGTGAACGTTTGAGTGGAGTCCATCATACTATGTGGGGGGCTGTGTGGGGACCATTATACTGTTTGGAGGGCTAGAGTGGGCCATTATACAATGTGGGGAGGTGTGCGGGCCATTATACATTGTGGGGCTATTATACTGTATGGAGGGCTGTGTAAGGAATCAAACCGTGTTGGGGTCACCATACTTTGCTTTGGGAGTTGAAGTTGGGTACAGCAGCATCATTATACTATTAATGTAGAGGAATTCACCATTGGGGTATCATACAGTGTTTGGGGGCACTTTTGTTGGTATGATACTTTATGGGAACAATGAAAGAGGAATCTAGGACTTCAGCATGAGGAAAATTACTATGTAAAGACTGGAAAGTTGTGAGATCTGCTGTTCTGTGACCCCCGACAAATATTATTTTTTTTTTTTTTTTGGGGGGGGGGGGGGAATTAAAAATTTTGCCATGGGGCCTGATGATTTCTGTGTACGTGTTACACGCACGCCACTAGGTTCAGATAGGGGTGAGACAGGTTACATGAATTCTTTGGAATCCTGGGGGAACCGTTACTCAGGCGACCATAGACCGTGTGCTGTAGCTTCTCTCAGGCACACAGGGGTATTGACCTTCAGGAATAGGTTGTTTCACTTGCTGACCAGACACACTTGACAAGAGTCCTCATAAACGGTAGAACAGTAGCATTTAATAAGAAGCCACATAGCCAGTGCAAGCTAAGTCTGATGAGCAACAGGCTCTAGTGACAAACAGTACAGTTTCCTTAGCAGCACAGCAGTTCACAGTCTTCCCAGTAGTACAGGACAGCACAGTTCTAATGAAAAGGCACATTAATGAACACAGCATTCTTTACAGTACAGTGAGATGGAGGAGGCGGGAGGGATTGCTGAGGGAGATGATCCCTGTGACACCATTTCTTCCAGTCCTTATGACGCGCCCCCTGGGCCATGTTCAAGGGATACCCGGAGCCGGATCTGTATGGGGGTAGTAGTCCTTGTGGCGGTGACCCGGTCCGTGCCCAGAGTGTCAAACTAAGTGTGTGGCAGTCTTTGTAGATGTTGTTTAAGTGTCGACTACGCCACCCGTTGAGTGCGGCTGTGAAGCTGCCGCTGCAGAGCAGTCCGCTGAGGCCGGTGGTATATGTGCAGCAGTGATGGTATAACCCCCAACGGGAGGGGTATGGCCTCAGGGCAGCAGGTGTGGATGATGGGGGTTGTGATGATGCAGGAAGGAGAGGCAGAGTCAGGAGATGCAGTTTCAGGGTTTTTACTCACTGATGTTGCTTTAGTCACTCTGGCCTTGAGTGACCACCCGAGCCGTGCTGCGTCCACCAGGTGCGGGACTCGGCTAACCCCCAGGCAGTTCCGGAGCGTGGTCCTGAGCTTCCCTCTCACTCTCTTTCTCCTGGCCGTCCCCACCAGGGATCCACCTCTGTCCAGCTCCCTCGGGCCTCTTAGTGGTTGAACCTTCTCTGGCTTCCCTGGCCTTACTCGTGGTGTGCCTTCCTGGTGGATATGGTGAGGGTCGTGGCAAAACTTGCCCACGACCTCCGGTTCCTGGTTAAGGGTTACTTCTGCCTCCGCCAGCTTGGGATCCGGTGCCCTCTTCTGCCAACCCTTCACCCTTTCTGGTCTGATTCTGGGATCTTAGGGTTCCCTCTGTCTCTCTCTCTGGGTCCTTTCTTCCTCCTCTCTCTCTTCACTGCAGGCTTTGCTCTGGAGCTGGGCCCAGCCGGAGCCACAGCTCCCTGTCAGCCCTCCTGGCTGAGCTCCTCTGCTCTGCTCCTCCTCAGGCTCTCTGACAAAAGACCCTATTCTAAGATGGTGCCCACCTTATATACTCCCTCTATGTGTGAACCCAGGTGACCAGCACCCAATGGGCTCCTAGCTTTACCCAGACTACTCCCCCTATCTGCCCCTACACTACTGGGATGTTCCACCCCCCTCCCACTCCAGCCAGGGACAGACGCTGTCGTACCTGCACATATACTGGTGGGAGTACCGTTGTTCTGTCCCCCGGAAATGGGATGTATGTAGTGCATGTGTAGCACCCTGAGGATTCGGCTGCTACAGGGGTATTGCACCTCAAGCCAGAGGTGTGATATTCCACTCCCGGGTAAGGATGGAGTGTGGAACTGAGCTCAGTAGGCTGCATGCACTACATACATCCCATTTCCGGGGGACAGATCAATGGTACTCCCACTAGGTATATGTGCAGGTACGACAGTGTCTGTCCCTGGCTGGAGTGGGAGGGGGGTGGAACATCCCAGTAGTGTAGGGGCAGATAGGGGGAGCAGTCTGGGTAATGCTAGGAGCTCATTGGGTGCTGGTCACCTGAGCTCACACATAGAGGGAGTATATAAGGTGGGAACCATCTTAGATCAGGGTCAGACAGGCAGACAGCTACCAGTCAGTCGTTTGTAGAGGGTCAAGCAGTCCTGAAAGAAGAGAGAGAGGAGAAGAGAAGGACCCAGAGGGGAAGAAGAGGGAACCCCAAGAGCCCAAATACAACCAGAAGGGTGAAGGGTTGGCACAAGGGTACCGGATCCCAAGCTGGTGGAGGGCACTAATCCTCAGCCAGAGACCGGAGGTTGTGGGCAGGATCTGCCACGACCCCCCACTAAATCCACTGCGAAGGCACACCGAGTATAGGGTCAGGGAACCCAGAGACAAGGGTTTTACCAACAAGAGGCCCGAGGGAGCCGGACATAAGTGGATCCCTGGTGGGGAAGGCCAGAGAAAAGGAACGTCAGAAAGGGAGCTCAGGATCACGCTCCAGAATTACCTGGGGGTTGGCCGAGTCCAGGACCTGGTGGACGCAGCACGGCTCGGGCGGTCACTCAAGGCCGGAGTGACCAGCACAACAGCAGTAAGTAAAAACCCTGAACTGCACAGCCCGACTCTGAGTCTTATTACCATCCTCACTGCACCACCACAACCACCACCCTCTACAACTGACCCCCTGAGGCTATACCCCTCCCGTTGGGGGTTATACTACCAGAAGCTGCACACACACCACCAGCTTCAGCGGACCCTGCTGCAGCGGCGGCCGTATTGACCGCAAATCAACGGGTGGCGTAGTCGACACTAAAGAACATCCAGCAACATCTGTAGGACTGCCACACACTGAGCTTGACACCCTGGGCACGGACCGGGTCACCGCCACTCGGAGACTACAACCCCCATCTGATCCGGCTCCGGGTATCCCCCAAACAACACTGGCCCAGGGGGCGCGTCACATGCAGCCTACTAAGCTCAGTTCCACACTCCATCCTTACCCGGGGGTGGAATACCACACCTCTGGGTCGAGGTGCAATACCCCTGTAGCAACCGAGTCCTCAGGGTGCTACATTCCCCCCTGGTAAATCACAGCACGTCCTCGGGCTGTAAAAGAGCAAAACATAAAACATACAAATTTTTGAAAGTGCACTTACATATAAAATATAACTTTCAACCCATCCCTTTATGGGAGGTACTTCTCTCTTAAAATGTTACAGACACATCATAAAATAATATTAACTCTTTCAGCATAATAAAACTTTTCATTTAAAACATTTTTGACCTCTGGCCACTTGTGCAAATTGTGACCAGGTAAGTGCCACAGTCTCTTGTAGAAAAAAAAACAGTTTCCTATAAAACCAGTAGGGGGCGCTTTAGGAAGCGCAACTATATACAATGGATATGGCCGCTCTCAGTCCTCGGCCAGTGGGGAATAGGGATGGCTGTTCACAGTCCTCAGCCTGTGGGGAGATGGGACACACTGGAACAGTTCACACTTGTCCCAACGGGGAACTCATTTTAATTAAGCAGCATGGCATATACCCTTACGGGTAACTATATACAGTTTCAGTTCACCTCTTAATGGTGACGATGCCCTCCTGCTCCTCCCTGAGGGTAGGCTTCAGACCCGTCCGGGTCCTCTTGTTCCTCCTCACACCGCAGCTCTTCTTCCGTCAGGCGATGTACATGAAGGGCATAGGGTCCTTTGGCACACTGGTGCCGGGTGAAGGTGACCTCGTCACCCAGGTACAGGTCACGACCACGGTGTCCCTCCGGTAGGTGAGACTCGACATCTCTGCGGGTTACAAAAACGTCACCGGGGGTTTTGTGATCCCTGATGAAGCCCCAACCGTGCTGCAGTTGGAATTTGATTACAGTCCCGGTGGCACGGGGACCGTGGGCTGCACGGGGGTTCCGTCGGGTCCGGCTTTTCTGCTCTGCACTCCGGATTTGCAGCCGCTCCTCGCGGACCCGCCTCTCTCTCCTTTCTCTGTCGAAGACCTCTAACTGCTGTCGGCAGCACTCTGCACGCTGGGCTGCGGCCGCCCGGGTCTCTTGGGTGAACCCGATGAGGTCTTCTCCAGTGGGGTCCCACGCGAACTGCGCCTCCTCCAACGAGAGTGGGGTGATCTTGGCGGGCGCCGGAGCCGTGATCAGGGGCTCATCCAGAGGCCGTTCCCTCCGGAGTCGGGGATTGACGAACTCCGGCGGCCACACAAAGGGCTGCCCATCCGGGCAAGTATGCTGGGTAAACAAGTCTTCTCCCAGGGGTAGCATGATGGAGGTTGCGGGCGCGATGATTGCCGCGGCGCCCGGGGGCACTCTGAATGTGAAGGGCACTGTGGAGACGGCTGCGCCCGGGGGTACTCTGCCCTGTGACCAGGCCGATGGCGCTTCCTGTTTGGTCGCACTCTGATTTGAGGCGCGTGACGTCACGGGGAGCGCGGCCGCGGCTCCTGCCGCTTGAGGCCTAGTTTGGAGCAGTGGCGGTGCAGCGACGGGCGCAGTGAACGGGATTTCGGGCTCTGCGACGGGGAGCTGGGGCAGGTTCTCGGCCTCCGGGTACGGGGTGTAGACGTCCCCATTACCTGCCTCCGTTACTTCAGCTCCCTCCACGGCGCCGTCTCCGGCCTTCGTCCCTCCTGCTCTTCCTTCAAGGGCAGGCGTTCTCCTCGCTGCTGGCGGTGTCTTTTGCTGGCGGGTTCCAGCCTGCTGGGCCATTTCTCTGCTCCACGCGGCCAGTATGCCTCGCTGCACTCGGGCCATCCTCTGAGCCAAGCCCTCCAGTGCGGTCCGTGCATGCTCCCGATCTCTGGGGAGCTGCGCCAGGATCTCCACCAGGCCTTCTGGGGTAGTCGCTTGCAACAGGCTCCTGACCACTGGGTCGGTGCTGCCTGCCTCTCCCTCCATCTCCGGGTGTGTTCTCTCTAGATTCCTCCAAGCTGCTCCCATCTTCTCTCTTTTGTTCTCTCTACGCCCATACTGAGGGCGGTCCTGGGGTAACTTGGTGATTGTCAGTTCCAGGGGCAGACCCCCCACGCTGACGGACATCTCAATCATTGCAGTCTCTGCTGGTGGGGGCGGTCTTCGTTTTTGGCGCCATTCTTGGTCCTGGCCCACGATGGGAGGTGGCCTCTTGCCACCCTCTGGCACGCCCATAATGGCGTCCGCTCTGCCAAGGCGGGAAATCTTCTCAGATGGCGGGAACCGCTTCCCAATGGCGGGAAACTCTGTGGATGGCGGGAAAAGACTGCAGATGGCGGGCAAACGGCGGGAAACGATCCGAGATGGCGTCCGATGGCGGGGACCCTCCGGAACCGGCGGGAGACTTCTTTTTGAGGTAAATGCGAACTTTTCTTCAGGCACGCAGTACCCGGTGGTTGCGGGCACGTTATCCTGCCGACTACGCCAAAGTTGACGCGCCCCCTGGGCCATGTTCAAGGGATACCCGGAGCCGGATCTGTATGGGGGTAGTAGTCCTTGTGGCGGTGACCCGGTCCGTGCCCAGGGTGTCAAACTAAGTGTGTGGCAGTCTTTGTAGATGTTAAGTGTCGACTACGCCACCCGTTGAGTGCGGCTTTGAAGCCGCCGCTGCAGAGCAGTCCGCTGAGGCCGGTGGTATATGTGCAGCAGTGATGGTATAACCCCCAACGGGAGGGGTATGGCCTCAGGGCAGCAGGTGTGGATGATGGGGGTTGTGATGATGCAGGAAGGAGAGGCAGAGTCAGGAGATGCAGTTTCAGGGTTTTTACTCACTGATGTTGCTTTAGTCACTCTGGCCTTGAGTGACCACCCGAGCCGTGCTGCGTCCACCAGGTGCGGGACTCGGCTAACCCCCAGGCAGTTCCGGAGCGTGGTCCTGAGCTTCCCTCTCACTCTCTTTCTCCTGGCCGTCCCCACCAGGGATCCACCTCTGTCCAGGTCCCTCGGGCCTCTTAGTGGTTGAACCTTCTCTGGCTTCCCTGGCCCTACTCGTGGTGTGCCTTCCTGGTGGATATGGTGAGGGTCGTGGCAAAACTTGCCCACGACCTCCGGTTCCTGGTTAAGGGTTACTTCTGCCTCCGCCAGCTTGGGATTCGGTGCCCTCTTCTGCCAACCCTTCACCCTTTCTGGTCTGATTCTGGGATCTTAGGGTTCCCTCTGTCTCTCTCTCTGGGTCCTTTCTTCCTCCTCTCTCTCTTCACTGCAGGCTTTGCTCTGGAGCTGGGCCCAGCCGGAGCCACAGCTCCCTGTCAGCCCTCCTGGCTGAGCTCCTCTGCTCTGCTCCTCCTCAGGCTCTCTGACAAAAGACCCTATTCTAAGATGGTGCCCACCTTATATACTCCCTCTATGTGTGAACCCAGGTGACCAGCACCCAATGGGCTCCTAGCTTTACCCAGACTACTCCCCCTATCTGCCCCTACACTACTGGGATGTTCCACCCCCCTCCCACTCCAGCCAGGGACAGACGCTGTCGTACCTGCACATATACTGGTGGGAGTACCGTTGTTCTGTCCCCCGGAAATGGGATGTATGTAGTGCATGCAGCCTACTAAGCTCAGTTCCACACTCCATCCTTACCCGGGGGTGGAATACCACACCTCTGGGTCGAGGTGCAATACCCCTGTAGCAACCGAGTCCTCAGGGTGCTACACTTATCTTTCTGCTTGACAATACTCTGCACTGCTAGTTTAGGAACTCTACCTGACCTGTGCTTAGCTTCACTCCTGACTTGAGTCCTTTTCACTTGCAGGGGCGCTTCTGTCAGAACCAGAACACACACACCACATTTCTCTTCGGCTCCAGCCAGACAGTAAACAACTTCCCCACAATCCCCCTGAGGCTCTGCTAAAACACTCCCCTTCTCCTGTGACTGTGTTAACCCTTCTAGTTGCTGGATGCTTCTGGAGCACAACACTTCCTGTCTCATGTGCTTGTGTTACTTCTAATAGTTTCTGAATTCTTTTAAATCAACAGCGCTACTTCTGCATGTCACACTCCGCAACAGCACTACTTCTGCATGTCACACACAGTATTACAGTCTCTTCAGTAGCATAATTCAGCATAGATTAGATCTCTTAGCAGCACACTTCTATGCATACACAACCACAAGCTTTTCCTTCACAAGGACACAATAGTACACAACATTCTTTATCCTGCATGGAGATGGAGGGGGGGGGTTTGATGAGGGAGATGATCCCTGGGACACAATTCCTTCCAGCCCTTACCTTCCTGCCCGATAATACTCTGCACTGTTAGTCCAGGGAGTTTATCTGACCTGTGTTTATGTGTTTAGTTTCTCTCTTTCTATCAGATCTAGATAACACACCACCACCTTTCTCTTTGGCTTCAGTCAGACTACAATAACAAATTCCCCACAATCACCCTGGGCCTATGCTAAAACACTATCTGTCTCCTGTGGCTGTGTTATTTGTAGCAGTTGCTGGATGCTTTGGAAGCAACAGCACTACTTCTGCATGTCACACTCTTCCCTCCTATTTGAATGTCGTTCTCCTCGACATTCGTCTTAATTAGTCAATCTGAACAATTCTGAGACAGTGGTGAAAGCTTAGTTACTATATATATAAATTTGTCATTATCAAATTGGTATAACATTTATAAACATTGATAATAACCTATTCTAACAACCTTTTTCTTGTAGGACTCCTGTAAGAAATAAACAATTGACACAATTAAAACAATCAGCATCTCTTCCGCTGGAGCTTTTCGTATGTCTTCAACCAGCTCTCTCTCTCACTAGGCCAAAACAAGTCTTTCCACCAGGCAACATTGCCCATACTGTCTCTCGGAGGTGAATACCACTCAAGTGGGATTACCTGGTCCGCAGGCAGAGATACCTGTTTCCAGTCGACAGTCCTTGGCACTTGACTCGGTTCTCCAAGTGTCTCATACGTCAGCATCACGGACCTCCTTACTTCTCGAGTTGACATCCTTCTGGAGGGTTGTTCCTCAGATACCACGGGTTCTTCGGTAACAGAAGTTTCTTCCACAACACTCATTTCCCGTGCTTCCTCAGATGCTCTTGGATCTGCCTCTGTAACTTTCCTTACTTCTCCTGAATCGCCTGTTTCCACATGGTCTGGTAATTCTACTCCTCTTGAGTGTCGATCAGTCTCTTCAGTGATCAGTATTCGATCATCAGATCTGAATTGGACTTCATCTGTACTCTTTGGTACAAACTTTGGAGCCTCAGGACTTAGTTCACTCTCTTGAGGGTGGTACGTCCCTCTCCTTGCCGGTCTGAGAAATACAACGGTGTGCTCTTGCTCATCGGAACTTCAAGGTCACTATCCACCTCTGGAGCTTCAGCCAGTGGTGGTCCCTTAGTTGATCTCGGTCGATGTCGGTCTGCTTCTGGAAAGTTTTGTTGTGGTGGGAGATAATCACAGGGTAGTAATAAATTCCGATGGACTATTCTGGTTTTCTTGTCCCCTCTTTCCAATCAGATTTCATACACTGGAATGTCATCAGCTTTCCTCTTTATGACCACATACACATTGTCCTCCCAGTACGAACAAAGTTTTCCTGGACCACCTTTCTCACGTACGTTCTTGACTAGCACCCGGCTTCCCGGTGCCATTTCTGCTCCATAACATTTTTGATCTTAGTACTCCTTACTCTTGCTCTGTCCTTGCGTAACCACTTTGGACGCTATGTTGTATGCCTCTGCCATCCATTCCTTCCATTTCCGAACGTACTCCAGATATGTTCTGTAAGTCTCTGACACCGGAGTATCGAACATGATGTCGATTGGCAGTCTTGGCGATTGTCCATACAATAGGAAGAAGGGTGAGTAACCCGTTGCATCGCTCTTTGTACAGTTATAGGCATGTACCACTTTTGACAGAGAACTTTTCAGTCTTTCTTCTCGTCAGCTGTAAAAGTGCGCAACATCGACAATAATGTCCGGTTAAAACATTCCACTTGTCCATTACCCTCTGGGTGATAGGACGTTGTGTGGGATCTCTGAATTCTACAGTACATTCCTAGCTTGGCAAAGAGCTGGTTCTCAAATTCTCTTCCTTGGTCATGGTGTAACCTCATAGGGAACCCAAACCTCAAAACAAAATCATTGAAGATCTTCCCTGTCGCTGTTCGACTAGCTTTATTGGCGGTGGCATATGATTGGGCAAATTGAGTAAAATGGTCCATCACCACCAATATGTATTCGTAACCACCCTTTCACGTCTGAAGATGTAGAAAGTCTATTGAGACCATCTCACACGGATAGGTAGTTTGAATGTTGCCCATAGGTACCAGGGTTTATGTGTTGGGATGTTTATCTTTCAGACACCCACACTCCCTGGTCACGTACCTCTCAATATCTCTCTGCATGTACGGCCAGAAGAAACGTTCACGAATCAAGTTGGTTGTCCTTTCCACTCCCAGGTGTCCCATGTTTTCATGGAGTTCTTTGAAGACCAACCTACGGAATACTCTGGGTAGTACCAACTGCCGGTTTTGCCCTCCTTTACGATATAGGATACCGTCTCCACTGAGGTAGAGCTTCGTCCATTCTTTAACTAAAACAGATACTCCCGTCTACTTGGAAACCGATTTTGGTCCACATAAAGTAGTATTCTACCAATTATCTGATCTTCCTGTTGTGCTCTACAGATTTTTCCTTTAGGTAGTTGTTGAATGGACAGGGGGTGATCTTGTTCTCTCGCTTTTATGGTGTTTTCCACCGTCAACAGACACCACAATGGTGTGTCTTCCTCTTGATAAGCTTGCACTGCTTGGGTAGTGCTCTCAATTGCTTCCAGACTGACTTCCTCCGAGCATTCTTGCATGAACTCCTCAGGCTCTGGTGGCATTCTTGACAATCCATCAGCATCCGCATTGTATTTTCCTGGCCTGTACTTAATGCTGAAAATGAAGTCAGATAGTTTAGCGACCCATCTCTGACCCGTTGCATTCAGTTTGGCTGTAGTAATAGTAAGGACATAGGTCAAAGAGTTGTTGTCAGTGTTTACCTCAAACTCTTTGCTGTAGTAGAGATAATCTCTAAATCGTTCACAGATAGCCCATTTCAATGCCTGGAACTAAAATTTTCCGGAATGTAGATGGTTATTATTCTCGGCGTCTGTCAACGTTCTAGAACTGTAACTGATAACTCTCAATTTTCCATTGATGCTGATACAGGGAAGCTCCCAGTCCAACTTGAGAAGCGTCACAGTGAAGAACAAATGGTAAGTTGAAATCAGGATATCCCAAGATGGATGGTTTTATCAGGTAGTCTACTAGTTCTTCCAATACCTCCAGGTGGTCTGCTGTACACAGAATGGGTTGTTGGGATGAAACGTCATTGTTTCTTTTAAGCCCTGTCCTACTCGCGTTCTTCTTTTTCTCCATGGGTGTTGTTTACTCTGTCGTATCCCCCAAGGAGAGGTATAGCGAGGTGGCAATCCTGGAGAAGTTCTGAAATAAGTATGATAGTAGGCGAGGTCATCTTGCGGCTGCTCGCAGTAGAAGGACCCCGACCGGCGGCGCTGCTGACCTCCATGCGGCTACCGTCGAGAGATCAGTGGCCCGTGACCAATCAGCGATATTGACGCCAAATTTAAACACTGCTTTGATAATTGGTCGCGGTCGCCGGTCGCAACCAATCAGCGATATTGCAGCCAAATTTAGACACCGCTTGGCTGATTGATCGCGGTTGGCGGTTGCGACCAATCAGCAATATTGGCGCCAAATTTAAACACTGCTTTGCTGATTGGTCGCGGTTGCCGGCCGCGACCAATCAGCGATATTGCAGCCAAATTTAAACACCGCTTGGCTGCTTGGTCGCGACCAAACAGCGATTTTGGCGCCAAATTTAAACACGCTCTCCGGTCCTCCCTAACGCGGTTTGGTGATTGGTCGAGGCCACCGCCAAATTTAAACACCGCTTGGTTGATTGATCGCTGTCGGCGGTTGCGACCAATCAGCAATATTGGCGCCAAATTTAAACACCGCTTGGCTGATTGGTCGCGGTCGCCGGCTGCGACCAAACAGCGATTTTGGCGCCAAATTTAAACACCGCTTTGCTGATTGAGCCCGGTCGGCCGCATACATATTCTAGAATACCCGATAAGTTAGAATTGGGCCACCATCTAGTACAGTATATAATGGACCCCATACATTGCTCCATACAGTATATAATGGGCCCCATATATTGCTACATACAGTATACACTGGGCCCCATATATTGCTACATACAGTATATTCTGGGCCCCATTTATTGCTCCATACAGTACAATGGCCCCATATAGTATGTAATGGGTCCCATGTATTGCTCCATACAGTATAATGGCCCCATATAGTATATAATTGGCCCCTTATATGGCTCCATACAGTATATAATGGGTCCCATATATTGTTCCATAAAGTATAATGGCCCCATATAGTATATAATGGGCCTCATATATTGCTTCATACAGTATAATGGCCCCATATAGTATATAATAGGCCCCTTATATTGCTCCATACAGTATATAATGGGCCCCATATATTGCTCCATACAGTATAATGGCCCCATATAGTATGTAATGGGCCCCATGTATTGCTCCATACAGTATAATGGCCACAAATAGTCTATAATTGGTCCCATGTATTGCTCCATACAGTATAATGGCCCCATATAGTATATACTGGGCCCCATAAATTGTTCCATACAGTATATACTGGGCCCCATAAATTGTTCCATACAGTATAATTGCCCCATATAGCATATAATGGGCTCCATGTATTGCTCTGAACAGTATATACTGGGCCCCATAAATTGTTCCATACAGTATAATTTCTCTATATAATATATAATGGGCCCCATACATTGCTCCATACAGTTTAATGGCTCCATACACTATATACTGGGCCCCATATATTGTTCCATACAGTATAATGGCCCCGTATATTCATAAGCAGATTATAATGAGGGCAATCTGGACCTCCGCCCGGGGCGTCCATGGCCAGATTGCCTTCATTATAATATGTGCGGCGCCACGGCACATACCGGCAGTCAGAGGCGGGGGGCCCCCGGTCTGCTCCCCCAGCAGCTGTGCATGGCCGCTACTTCTTCTTCGGCCTTGTCTGCTAGTGTGACGTCACGCAGTGCGCGCTGCACTGCAGCAACGGAGAGGAGCTGGAGGAGTGGAGCCGAGCCGGGGTATGGTGAGTATGTGTGAGCGTGTGTGTGTGTGTGCAAGGCAGATATCATTGTGTGATGTCAGTTTATATGTATTTTTGTGTTGCAAATGTGTTTATGCGTGTACGTATATGTCTGTATATGTTTCAGTGTGTATAGATGGCTATGTGCGGCTTCCTGCTGTGTATAGATGGCTATGTGCGGCCTCCCGCTGTGTATAGATGGCTATGTGCGGCCTCCCGCTGTGTATAGATGGCTATGTGCGGCCTCCCGCTGTGTATAGATGGCTACATGCGGCCCCCTGCTGTGTATAGATGGCTATGTGCGGCCTCCTGCTGTGTATAGATGGCTACATGCGGCCTCCCGCTGTGTATAGATGGCTACGTGCGGCCTCTCACTGTGTATAGATGGCTATGTGCGGCCTCCAGCTGTGTACAAATGGGTATGTGCGGCCTCCTGCTGTGTATTGATGGCACCGTGTTGCCCCCTGCTGTGTATAGATGGCTATGTGCGGTCTCCCGCTGTGTATAGATGGCGCCATGCGGCCTCCCGCTGTGTATAGATGGCTACGTGCGGCCTCCTGCTGTGTAAAGATGGCTACGTACGGCCTCCCGCTCTGTATAGATGGCTACATGTGGCATCCCGCTGTGTATAGATGGCTACGTGCGGCCTCCTGCTGTGTATAGATGGCTATGTGCGGCCTCCAGCTGTGTACAGATGGCTATGTGCGGACTCCTGCTGTGTATTGATGGCACCGAGTGGCCTCCTGCTGTGTATAGATGGCTACGTGCGGCCTCCCGCTGTGTATAGATGGCTATGTGCGGCCTTCCGCTGTGTACAGATGGCTATGTGCGGCCTCCTGCTGTGTATTGATGGCACCGTGCGGCCTCCTGCTGTGTATAGATGGCTACGTGCGGCCTTCTGCTGTGTATAGATGGCTACGTGCGGCCTCCCGCTGTGTATAGATGGCTACGTGCGGCCCCCCGCTGTGTATAGATGGCTATGTGCGGACCCCCGCTGTGTATAGATGGCTACGTGCGGCCTTCCGCTGTGCATAGATGGCTACGTGCGGCCTCCCGCTGTGTATAGATGGCTACGTGCGGCCCCCCGCTGTGTATAGATGGCTATGTGCGGACCCCCGCTGTGTATAGATGGCTATGTGCGGCCTCCCGCTGTGTATAGATGGCTACGTGCGGCCTCCTGCTGTGTATAGATGGCGCCCTGCTGCCCCCTGCTATGTATAGATGGTTATGTGCAGCCTCCTGCTGTGTATAGATGGCTACGTGCGGCCTCCTGCTGTGTATAGATGGCTACATGTGCTCAATATTAAGCCATACAATTAATGTAAGGCTATGTGCCCACGATACAGAAATGCTCCGGATTTTTTTGAGTGTTTCTGCTCTCTCTGGCAGAAAAAACGCATGCGGATTGTACATGCGGATTGTACATGCTTTTTTCCTGCCAGGGACATGCGGATGTGAAGCGTTCTTCACATGCATTTCCACATGCGGGTTGTCAAGCTCTTTCCAAGCGATTTTAGCATCACTTGGAAAAGTGCTTGACAACTTGGTCACACTATATAAATCAGTGGTAAATGGCAAAAAATAAAAAATAAAAATATACTTACCTTCTGATGGCCTGCCGACATCAGCGGTCGCGTGACCCGTCACATGGCTAAATGACGTCACCACAGGTCCTTTAGTCTACCGCGAGCTGCCAGCAAGCCAGGACGCATCGGATAAAGACACCGGGGGCCATCAGAAGGTAAGTATAATATTTATTTTTTATTTTATTCTTTTTTTTACAGGTTCTAGGGTACCCGGGTCCGGAGGAGAGTCCATCCGCACATTGAAACAGTTGGATTCCGCATGTACAGATGCAGTGATGCGGATTTCATGCGTTCCAATCCAAGTCAATGGCGGCGAAAACGCCGCGCTTCCGCAAAATAATTGGTAGTGCTGTGGATTTTTCCGCAATGATAATCCGCAGCGGAAATTTCCGCAGCATGTGCACAGTTCATGCGGATTATCACTGGGGAACATGGCAGACCTTCTACCAAGCGTTTTTTAAGCGTTTCTGCAGCGGAATTGCCGCTGCGGAAACGCTTAAAAAACGCATAGTGGGCACACAGCCTAAAAAAAATTATTATAATTAATATATTAATATTGTGACAAATTAATTTCACGTGAACTATCACATGATCTATCACAGGGGATCATGTGACATGTGATACATCAGGTGTGTGTGTGGGGGGCCCGCGCCTTCTAAACTGCCCGGGGCCCTGGCTACTCTTAATCCACCCATGCGTATATTATATACTGGACCCCATATATTGCTACATACAGTATATACTGGGCCCTGTATATTGCTCCATACAGTACTGTATATCGTGGGTCCCATATATTGATCCACAGAAAAATGGCCCTATGTAGTGTATAATGGGCCCCATATATTGCTTCATACAGTATATTGACCCCATATAGTATATAATTAGCCACATATATTGCTCCATACAGTATAATGGCCTCATATAGTGTATAATAGGCCACATATATTGCTCCATACAGTATAGAATGGGCCCCATATATTGGTCCATACAGTGTAATGGCCACATATAGTATATAATGGGCCCCATATATTGCTCCATATAGTATATACTAGGCCCCGTATATTGCTGCACAGTATATGGCCCCATATAATATATAAAGGGCCACATTTTTTGCTCCATACTGTATATACTGGGCCTCAAATATTGATCCATACAGTATATACTGGGCCCCATATATTGCTGCACAGTATAATGGCCCCATATAGTATATATTGGGCCCCATATATTGGTCCATACAATATATATTGGGCCCCATATATTGCTCCATATAGTATAATGGCTTGAAATAGTATATAATAGGCCCAATATATTGATCCATACAATATAATGGCCCCATATAGTATATAATAGGCCCCATATATTGATCCATACAGTATATAATGGGCCCCATATATTACTCCATACAGTATATACTGGGCCCCATATATTGCTCCATACAGTAAAATGTCCCCATATAGTATATAATGGGCCCCATATATTGCTTTCTACAGAATATACTGGGCCCCATATATTGCTCCATACAGTATACTGGCCACATATAGTATATAATAGGCCCAATAAATTGCTCCATACAGTATAATGGCCACATATAGTATATAACGGGCCCCATATATTGCTACATACAGTATATACTGGGCCCCATATATTGCTGCACAGTATAATGGCCCCATATAGTATATAATGGGCTCCATAAATTGCTAAATACAGTATAATGGCCCCATATAATATATAATGGGCCCCATATATTGCTCCATACAGCATAGTGGACCCATATAGTGCTCCATATAGTATAATGACCACATATAGTATATAATAGGCCCCATATAGTGCTCCATACAGTATAATGGGCCCCATATATTGCTCCATAAAGTATATACTGGGCCAGATGAATTATTCCATACAGTATAATTGCCCCGTATAGTATATAATGGGCCCCATATATTGCTCCATACAGTATAATGGCTCCATAAAATATATACTGGGCCCCATATATTGCTTTATACAGTATAATGGCCCCATATAATATATAATGGGCCCCATATATTTCTCCATACAGTATATACGGGGCCCCATATATTGATCCACAGTATAATGGCCCCATATAGAATATAATGGCCCACATATATTGCTCCATACAGTATAATGGCCCCATATAGTATATAATAGGCCCCATATATTGCTCCAAACAGTATATACTGGGCCCCATATATTGCTCCATACAGTATATACTGGGTCCCATATATTGCTCCATATAGTATATACTGGGCCCCATATATTGCTCCATACATTCTAATGGCCTCATATAGTATATAATGGTCCCCATATATTGCTCCATACAGTATAATGGCCCCATATGATATATAATGGGCCCCATATATTGCTCCATACAGTATATACTGAGCCCCAGATATTGCTCCACAGTATAATGGCCCCTTATAATATATAAAGGGCCAATTTTTTTGCTTCATACTGTATATACTGGGCCCCATATATTGCCTACACAGTATATACTGAGCCCCATATATTGCTGAACAGTATGGACACCCGGCCGCCCCCTGGCGGCTGAGGACCGAGTGTGGACACCCGGCCGCCGGGCGGCTGGGGACTGAGTATAGATTCCAGGCCGCCAACGCAGCCATGATGTGGTGGCCAGATTCCGCCTTCACAAGCCTAAAAGGCCCAATTTCAAGTGGTAGCAAGCAGTATGGTATTGCAGCCTGGGGGTGGGTGGGCGGTTGGCTGCATATTTGCGCTTGCATTGCAAGGAATGGGGGAGGTACAAATTGAACACTGCCCTGGTCACGGGGATAGTTGCAAGTCTGCATCTTCTGATGCGGCAAGGATGACTTCTGATGGGCACACTTTTAGGCAGTGACCTGGGTGTCAGAGATGCTTCCAGGGGTCTTCCCCATGCTGTTCCCATGTCTTTTCAGCACTGTATGCATGTGTCACACAGCACATGGCCAGATAAGGTTGTAAAATGTTAAAATGACATTTCCCGGTGAATTCATTTGTCACGGTTGAAAGCAATGCAAAAGTGCAAAAACGCATCAAAAACGCTACGTGTGAACATAGCCCAAGGTGTGGAGGAGTATTTTATTTTTTTTGGGCAGGGGGGGGGTATTTATTTTACCTTATACACAAGTCTTCTTTACCCTGGAAAGGAAGTTCCTTAACATATTTCACAGGAAAGCACTTTCAGTTTCGTTTTTGAACGTTTTGTGAGCCCGTAAAAGTGGCTTAATACCTCTGACCACGTTGTTGACAGCAGTGACCTGGGGGTCAGAAATGCTTCCTGGGGCGATCCCCATGCTGTCCCCATGCCATTTGAGCACTGTCACTATCGTTTTGGGCACTTATTAGGCTTTTAAAAGACTGCCGGGGGTGCCGTGCCAAAAATGCTCGGGTCTGCCATAGACTAACATTGGGCTCGTTGCTCGGGTCGAGAACCTGAGTATCACGGCGAGCTCGGCCCGAGCTTCGAGCACCCGAGCATTTTAGTGATCGCTCAACACTAGTCTCTGCATCTTTCAAGAAAACCATGATTGTTCTGCAGGACAAGGCTCCAGCTCAGCATCAAAGTCTCCACTGCTCGGCTGCCAGGAAGGGCCTTAAAGAGGAAAAAATATGGACACGGACCTAAGCCCTGATGAGAAATTGTGGGCCTTTCTTAAATTGGGGATTTACAGTGAAGGAAAATAAACACTTTTCTGAATGGTGTCTGGGGCTGTGGATGGTGTTGCCCAAAAAGTTCTTTGTCAACATATGAAGAAACTGACAGACTCCATGGATGGAGCTTATGGATGTTATTGAAAAAATGGATGACTATATTATTATATTGGTCACTGATATTTTTTTTAAATGTCAGAAATGTATTTTTAGACATTATGAGCTGTTCGGTTATTTTTCTCACTTTAACGGATGAAAATAAATAATTGAGATGGGAAAATGTATGTTTTTCATTTAGTTGCCCAATAATTCTGCACACAGAGATATTCTCCTAAGAAAGACAAAACCTCACTTTTACATTTTTCAAAAATATTCAGGGTTCAGGTCTATTAACCTTTGGGATTGACAGATAGCACTGGAGAAGATCAATAATAAAATGAATCATCAAAAATACAAATTGTGCACAAAGTATATATATATACACATCAGCAAAACATTGGTTCGATATCCTCCTAATTTGATATCTATCTATTTCATATCTATATTTATCTATGTATCCATCTATCTATCTCATCTATCTACTTATCTGTCACTGTGACATCACGATACATTCTATGTCACAGTGATGTGATGACATCATCACATTCTATATCCCAGTGTTACAGCCCAGGGGAAATCACTGCCTCACAGACTTACAGGGGTGAGGGAGTACCTTTTGTTTTTCGTGACAAACGAAGCAAAAATTTATTCTAAAATGGATAAAGAGAGAAGACGAGCCCAAAGAGATCGGGTTCTGAGAGAGAGGAGAGGAATAAATGAAGAGCAGGTATTGTTGTTCTCTTTAGGGCGAAAAGACATTAATCTACCGGACATGGACACTGACGCCTCAGAAATGGCGTCCAAACGACAAAATCTAGAGAAAATGAGAAAGTCCAAAAGACATGAGAGCCTTACACAGAGAAGGAACATGGAGAACCTCATGGAGTCTGACTCTGCTGCCTCCGCTGAGCTTCAGGGGGCCATTCTTATCTCCTTGAAAAAAATCGGAGATCTGGTCCCTGAAATAAGGAAGAGGAATAAAGAAGCCATCCTCAATAAGCGGAGAAACATCAGCGCAGAGTTAGAGCTGGAGGAAGTTCTCCAAGAAACTCCAAGACAGGTCTCATCCAGATCTGAAAGACAAGACACCCTGAACCTGCAAAGAGCGGCAGCCCAGAAAAGAATGAGGAACAGCAGAGACTGGGTTGTCCAATGCAGGAGGCATCTGACCTATGCCAAACCCATCATTAATGGGAATGGTGCTCTATGGAGATCCCACTCATCAACCAAAACCATCTCCATCCCGGATTTTCTGTTCCATCTGAGTGTTTCTTCACCAGAGAGATCAATGGATATAGATGAACCAGGTAAGAAATAATCTTACTCAGTATAATAAGACTGGGGGTGAGGGGGATTATCCTCCTAATATTAAGTACAGGCCTCAATTATCAATGCTGACTAATGGAAGAACTGTCCTTGTCGCCCGTAGCAACCAGTCACCTTTCAGTGTTCTATAGAATGTTAAGAAATGGAATCTGTGCTGTGAATTGTTGCTATGGGCAACAGGGACATTTTTGCTATTAGACAGTTTTGATAAACGAGAGACCAAATATTAGACATTTCCTGCTCATTTACATAGTTCTGTTTAAAATTATAATATATGCGCTGGCGCTATATCTATTAACCCCTCCTTGACCGGGCAATCTTTCATTTTTCTCCTCCCATCTTCCAAAAGCTATAACTTTTTTCCCTTTGTCTTCCAGTATAGCCACACGTGGGCTTATTTTTTTTTAGTGGGCCGAGTTGTGGTTGTGAATGACACAATTTATTTTGTCATTCAATGTTTTAGAAAACAGGGAAAAAAATCAAAGTGTGGTAAAATTGTGGGGAAAAAAGGGGGATTCTGACATTTTTTTTTTATTGTGTCCATTGTGTGGTCAGAATGACCCCATCAAGTGATTCTCCATGTCAGAGACCATTGTGCTAATGCTGAACATGCAGAGGTTTTCTTTTTACTTAAGTGGTGAAAATTAGAAATTTATTAGAAAAAACATTGATTTGTGTCTCCATATTCTGAGACATTGTAACTTTGTGATTTTGATACCTGGATGGCGCAGTGTAAGGGCTTCTTTATTGTGTAGGAAGCTGTAGCTTTTATTAGATCTTTCTTGGGTAGAAAGGACATGGTGATATCTTTCTATTGCAATTTCTAGATAAATATGGCGCCTCTAAAAAACCCAATTTTGATGTTTCAATTTTTTTCTCATTTTAATATTTACTGTTTGGGATAATTATTTTTATATTTTTGTATATCCCTCTTATACTAACATAGTAATCCCAGTTATGCTTATTTTTCATTTTTTTAATTATTATTATTAATTGGGAAAGTTGTGTGATTCTAATTATATTATGTTTTTCAAATTATTATTTTATATTTAATTTTTTAGTCTCTTTAAAAGACATGAACCTGTGATTTTCTGATCGCTTGCACTATATACTGTGATGGAACTGTATCGCTGTATATGGCTTTATTAACGTTGTCATAAGAAATTAAACCAGGCTGGTCTGAACAGGAGGACGAAAGCGAAGCACAAGGTTTTTCAGCAGGCCCAGATAGTCATTATAACCAATTAACCCCTTGCAATTGTGTCCTGGTAGGGGCTAATGGGTGCTGATGCGCATAAATCGGCAATCACTTCATTTAAATACCGCTGTCAGCATTGAAATGGTTAAACTGCAGTAATCAGCATGTGCTCCAGTTGCTGCTGTTATAGGCAGGTGGCAGCTATGCAATACGGTCAGTATCAGCCTGGTAAAATGCAGGCTCAGCTCCTGAATCCGCTCCATACATTTACCGCACACATGACAAACATTTCCATTATGTGTTCTTAAAGAGATTAACAAATCTTGTATCATCTCAGCAGGTGGAAGCCTTATGATGCCCTCTGACGTAGGGAACATGCCAGCACAAGACCTTGCTGATGCCAGACCCGTTACTTTAACCCAGAGAGAATTGGTTAACATAGAAAATCCTATTAACTTTCGCCACCTTGAAATCCTCAAAGTTGTTGGAGAGGGAAATTTCGGAAAGGTAAGTGTGAATTTCTCCTCCTCCGTGCTCCCCAATGTATCCTGCACCAGATACACAGGAGGATATACATATTCATTACAGGATGTTAATATGTAATGGTGATTGGGATAAACCAGTGATCCATTATACAGATCCCTATAATAGATGGGATTTTGGTCTGATCGCCTGTGATTTTTCTCCAGGTCCTCTTGGCATCAGATATGTTCAGCGGAGAACTGCTGGCTATTAAAGCCATAGACAGGAATTATTGTGATGAAGCCACAATCTCTAAAGAGTTAAAGGTCCTGAGTATGGCCACCGACTGCCGCTTCATAACATCTCTGCGGGGGTTTATGGAGGTACCAACAGAATATATAATAGCCATGGAGTATATTGCCGGAGGAGATCTGTCTGTCCACATGGCAAAATCGATGAAATTTGATATGGAAACATCAAGGTAAATGTCTTAGACTGAATCATAATATTCTACTGCCCATACATTGTGGTCCTAGAGTGTATGTAACCACTGATCCATCCTCTACTTTCTACTCCACAGACTCTTTGCGGCAGAAATGGTTTGCGGACTCCAGTTCCTCCATGAACACGGCGTGATACATTGGTAATCAGTTCATCTTCATAAATCTCTGTTGTCTCCTTACATATCTATTGTAGAAAGTTCTGTTCATGAATTATCCTCACAATCATGTCTGATCATTTTTCCCTGCAGTGACCTGAAGCCTCAGAACATCCTCATCCATGACACCGGACACATAAAGATCGCGGACTTTGGCTTATCAGCCGTGAATGTGGTCGATGAGGTCCTATTGGAGGATACTGTTGGCACGAATGGTTACATCGCACCGGAGGTAAGGAACATCCCTGTGTGATTGATGCCGATAGTAGGACTGAGTATTAATCTGAGGATCCTGCTCATATCTAATCACAGACCGGTCCTCATGGCCTCTGTGTGTAAATCCCCTCCCCGATATAGTAATCTCCTATCTTATGTTCCCACAGATAATGGATGAAGAAAGCTTCAATCATAAGGCAGATTCCTTTTCATTTGGTGTCATCCTGTACATGATGATTGTGGGGAAAAAGCCGTTCTATAGCAGTGGTTTGCTGGATCAATACCACTGGTCTCTGCAGGTGGACGTCCCAGATTTTCCAGACTGGATGCCCAGCGATGCACTTGACATCTTAGAAGGCGTAAGTAGGATCAGAAGAAGAAGGATGATGAGGGACTATAAAGAAAGCTAGAAGATGCGGACAGTCCATGGACATTGTGTAATAACGTATCAATAATAATATATAATATAATGATTAATGGTCTCTCTCATTTTCCAGCTTCTCTGCAAAACTCCATCTGCCCGGTATGCTATATCATCCTTCATCCGAGAGCGCCCATTCTTCCTCTCCATAAACTGGAGCGACGTGGAGTCCGGCGAAGCCGACCCACCATTCAAATTTGATGAAAATGTAAGTATAGCACATAGGGACATCCATAGTGTTATCTGTGCCCAGTAACACACATATCCACTATACACCTTATCATTATATCCCCCAGTATACATTATATATGTGAGGAGACGATTCTCAGACATGTATATTTATCATCTTAAGATGGAGAAAAGCGGCACTCACCCCAAAGTGGCACTTACCATTACTTCTTTATTAATCTGCTGTAAAACATATCGGCAGGGAGAGAATGCCGCTTTTCTCTCTTTTTGACTGCAATTGCTTCCCAGTCTGGGGTGTATTTAGCTGAGCTCCCGTGTGGTTCATGAACCCTTTTTTAAATGTGCAACCTTCAACATTGTAATCTCCTCCCAGACTTTATGATAGTGCAGAATCGCTTCTCTTTCTTTATTGTGAATATATTTCTCTTCTTACAGGAGGATTAGGCTGATATAAATCAGCCCCATTCCAGTAACATCTAGGAATGAAGCTTTCCATTACTCGGAAGAGACAACTAAACTGGACTTTCTTATTTACCGGACTTTGACAAACCTACCGAGCTTCCACCACATAACAGCCACGTAGATTCGAGCACCAAACATCCAGGGATTTAGTCCGATCGCCATATTTGGGGTCAGGAAGGAATTTTTTTCCCCTGATATGAGGATTATACAACAACTAGTCCTCAGGGTTATTTTTCGCCTTCCTCTGGATCAACATAGCAAGTAATTAAAGGCTGAAATTGAAGGACTTCTTTCAGCCATACTTGCTATGTTACCATCTGAACGACTCATCTACAATGTGGTGGTAAGAAGACGACTACCGAATATGGACAAAGAGAAGGCAGTGGCTGCTCCTTCTCCACCGGATATGGACAGAGAGAAGGCAGCGGCTGCTCCTTCTCCACCAGATATGGAAAAAAAGAAGGCAGTGGCTGCTCCTTCTCCACCGGATATGGACAGAGAGAAGGCAGCGGCTGCTCCTTCTCCACCAGATGTGGAAAAAAAGAAGGCAGCGGCTGCTCCTTCTCCACCAGATGTGGAAAAAAAGAAGGCAGCGGCTGCTCCTTCTTAAAATTGGCCAAGTAAAGAGAGGTGGAAGCGGCTGCTCCTTCTCACACTTGGCCATGTAGCGACAGAAGGATGCGGCTGCTCCTTCTGCTACCAGGCCATGGACAGACAGAAGGTAGCGGCTGCTCCTTCTACTACCTAGCCATGGTCAGACAGAAGGCCATATGGTTGATCGCGGTGCTCTAGGAATCCAGGAAAACTCCAACTTCACAGATCACACGTCACACATTCCTGCTCTTCTCCTCTCCGTCATGTGTGATCCAGACCTGGATGTCCAAAAACAGCTCAAGTGCAACCAAAGGCCTGAAGAGCGGAATCATCATCTGCTCCTTTCTATAGAAAGTGACTGTATCTACAGACTTTCTTTTTTCATCTTTGCATATAATTAACAACTTATATGCACAAATAAATATATTGAACATCTATGTTGATTCTGGTTAGATTCTTCTCATATACAGAACTGCTTTTTGGTATTTTTATTAATATCATGATGACCTAATGTAATTGTGGATGGGTTGAATATCTCACAAACATTTCTGCATAGAGTAAAATATTTACGTTTTAAAAAAGAGATGAGAGAATTTAATCTTCTCAAACTGTAAAAGAATCCTCACTCACTAAAATGTGTATTATTTTGTAATTCACTTCTGTGCAGATACAGCCGGCCTCTATTTTACTACACTGTAAAGAATCATCAAAAGGTTAAAAATAAAAATGTAAAAAATATACTTGCCTTACTGCTCCCCCAGAAGCATTACTTCTGGAGAAGTAGAAGGGCAAGTCGCCTCAAGCCCCTCGCTCCGAGGGGCCCACCCAAAGCTTAACAATATCGGTGTGGGCGTAAAGCTGATACAGAAAGACTTGATACAGAATGCCAGGGTGACACACTAAAGACCCCCATAGCAGGGATAAGGGGGATAGAGCGACATGATGAAGTCATCACTCTGTGACTCTGATGTCCCGTGCGTGCCTCTGCATGATGAGATCACCATGTTGGTCTACCTGTGACTAGCTACTGTCCGCCGGCGGACTCACTAGGATTCAGTGTTAGGTAAGTATATTATGTTTATGGTTTTTTTATTAATACTTATAATTGGACTGACTGTGGTGGCATCATACAGTGTGGGGACTAGTGTGGAGTATCATACAATATGGGGGGCATTATACTGTGGACAGTAAGCTGTGGGGGGGACATATGGTATGAGAGCTTTATATTGTGTGAGGACTCATGTGGTGGTATCATACAGTGTGGGAACTAATGTGGGGGCCATCATACAATGCCATCATACAAGACCATAATAACTGGGGGGTGTATAATATAATTTAGGGACTAATGTGGGGGCCATCATACAATGTTGGGTGCATCATACTGTTTATAAAAGGCTGTGGGTTCTGTTATACAGTTGGGGACTACTGAGGGGGTATCATACAATGTGTGTGCTACTGTGGGGGCCATCATACAATGTTGGGTTCATCATACTGTTTATAGGAAGCTGTACGGGCCATCATATACTGTGGGGACTACTGAAGGATATCATGCAACGTGGGGGCTACTGTGCGGGCCAATGTTGGGGGCATTATATTGTGTACAATAAGCTGTTGGGGGATAATATAGTATGGGTGGCTTTATACTATGTGAGGACTGCTGAAGGGGCCATCATACAATGTTGGGTTCATCATACTGTCTATAGAAAGCTGTTGGGACTATTGTGAAGACACGGGGTCTTCCATGGGCATAATACTACTAGGAAAACACAGGGTTAGGGTTAAACAGTGTAGCAATACTTTATTGAACCAAGTGAACAGGTGATTCCAACCTTTATATCTCCGGGTTTATCCATGGTTTCCAGGTGACCGGATGGTCCCAACATGGCTAACAAAAACATATATAGTATATAATGGGCCCCATTATTGCTCCATACAGTATATACTGGGCCCCATTTATTGCTCCATACACTATAATGGCCCCATATAGTATATAATAGGCCCCATATATTGCTCTATGCAGTATAAAGGCCCCATATAGTATATAATAGGTTCCTTATATTGCTCCATACAGTATATAATGGGCCCCATATATTGCTCCATACAGTATATATGTGGTACCACAGGGGTCTGGTTGCCACAGTAATAGAAATATTATGTCTGAGAGCAAGTGGGAGGTTTCTCTGGTCAGGAGCCCTGAGCATGCAACACTGCCCGCCCAGACCTGGGAGGGGAGGAATCTGCCCTTATAAACTGGGTCTGGGGCGGGATTAGGGGAGTCAGAGCCTGGAGAGGGAAAGTAAGAACCAGGAGCTCTGTAGGAACAGTAGCTGAATACCAGGGGCTGGAGCTGTGCAGAGTTCGCCCTGGTTGAAGACACTAATACCGGACATGGAGTCCGAGGCTGTGTGGACATCCAGGTCCAGCAGCAGAATCCAACCGGCAGGGGATTCCATGTCCTCTGGCCATAGAACCCGGAGGCACGGTCACAAGCAAGGGACCAGCAACGCCATTGTGAAGCGGAGGCTAACAGAAGGCCCCAAGTCACCGGCCATACGGGTGAGCACCACACGGTATACTCAGGGACGTGGGCTACTTCTACCCGCATAGAGCAAGGTAGCCAGGAAAGAGTGCAGATAGACGGGGAGGCCTACAACTCCACCTGGCCAGGGGGAGATCCTGCTTGCTCACAGACTGACCAGGCCCCTACTGCTAACCAGTACTCCCGGGAGGGTCTGCTTTATACCATCAGTAAAGACCCTGAACTGCACCACACGTCTCTGTGTTTCATCGCCGCACCAGCACCATCAGTACTGGGACGCTCACACCATCACTCCCATCATCTCTCACATTAGCTGCCCTGAGGCAATACTTCTCCCGTGGGCAGTTATCCCATACTCGGCTGCGCAAACAACATCAGCCTCAGCGGTCTGCAGCGCAGCGGCGGTCCCCACTGACCGCAATCCACGGGTGGCGTAGTCGGACATTGTTATTACCTAAGACTGCCACTGGTTTGACCACCCTGGGCACGGACCGGGTCACCGCCACACTGAGACTACAACCCCCAGCGATCCGGCTCCGGGTATCCCCTGCACAACACTGGCCCAGGGGGCGCGTCATATACTGGGTCCTCTAAATTGCTCCAAACAATATAAAGGCCCCATGTAGTATATAATGGGCCAAATGTATTGCTCCATACAGTATATACTGGGCCCCATAAATTGTTCCATACAGTATAATTGCCCCATATAGTATATAATGGGCTCCATGTATTGCTCTATACAGTATATACTGGGCCACATAAATTGTTCCATACAGTATAATATCTCCATATAGTATATAATGGGCCCCATATATTGCTCCATATAGTATAATGGCCCCATATATTGTATAATTGGCCCCATATATTGATTCACAGTATAATCGCCCTATATAGTATATAATGGGCCCCATATATTACTTCATAAAGTATAATGGCCCCATATAGTATATAATAAGCCCCACATATTGCTCCATACAGTATAATGGCCTCATACAGTATATGACAGGCCCCATATATTGCTCCATACAGTATATACTGGACCCCATATAATGCTCCATACAGTATAATGGCAACATATATTATATAATGGGCACAATATATTGCTCCATACAGTATATACTGGGCCCATATATTGCCCCATACAGTATAATGGCCCCATATATTATATAATGGGCCCAATATATTGCTCCATACAGTATATACTGGGCCCTAGATACTGCTCCATACAGTATAATGGCCACATATAGTATATAATAGGCCCCATATATTGTTCCATAAAGTGTAATGGCCACATATAGTATATATGGGCCCCATATATTGCTCCATACAGTATATACTGGGCCCCATATATTGCTGCAAAGTATAATGGCCCCATATAATATATAAAGGGCCACATTTTTTGCTCCATACTATATATACTGGGCCCCATATATGGCTCCATACAGTATATACTGGGCCCCATAAATTGATCCATACAGTATAATGGTCACATATAGTGTATGATGTGCCCAATATATTGCTCCATACAGTATATACTGGGCCCCATATAATGCTGCACAGTATAATTGCCACATATAGTATATAATGGGCTCCATAAATTGCTCAATACAGTATAATGGCCCCATATATTATATAATGGGCCCAATATATTGCTCCATACAGTATATACTGGGCCCTAGATAATGCTCCATACAGTATAATGGCCACATATAGTATATAATGGGCCCATATATTGCTCCATACAGTATTTACTGAGCCCCATATATTGCTGCAAAGTATAATGGCCCCATATAATATATAATGGGCCACATTTTTTGCTCCATACTGTATATACTGGGCCACAAAGAGTATATACTGGGCCCCATGAATTGATCCATACAGTATAAGGGTCACATATAGTATATGATGTGCCCCATATATTTCTCCATACAGTATATACTGGGCCCCATATACTGCTGCAGGGTATAATTGCCCCATATAGTATATAATGGGCTCTATAAATTGCTCCATACAGTAAAATGGCCCCATATAATATATAATGAGCCTCATATATTGCTCCATACTATATAATGGCCCCATATAGTGCTCCATACAGTATAATGACCACATATAGTGCTCCATACAGTATAATGGGCCCCATATATTGCTCCATGCAGTATATACTGGGCCCCATAAATTGTTCCATACACTATAATTGCCACGTAAAGTATTATATAATGGGCCCCATATATGGCTCCATACAGTATATACTGGGCGCCATATATTGCTCCATACACTATAATGACCCCATATATTATATAATGGGCCCCATATATTGCTCCATATAGTATATAATGGACCCCATAAATTGATCCATACAGTATAATGGCCCCATATAGTATATAATGGGCCCTATGTATTGCTCCATACAGTATAATGGCCCCATATAGTATATAATGGGCCCCATATATTGCTCCATGCAGTATATAATGGGCCACATATTGCTCCATACAGTATAATGACCACATATAGTATATAATGGGCCCCATATATTGATCCACAGTATAATGGCCCCATGTAGTATATAATGGGCCTCACACATTGCTTCCTACAGTATAATGGCCCAAAATAGTATATAATATGCCCCATATATAGCTCCATACAGTATATAATGGGCCCCATATATTGCTCCATACTGTATATACTGGGCTCCATACAGTATATACTGAGCCCCATATATTGCTTCACAGTATAATGGCCCCTTATAATATATAAAGAGAAACTTTTTTGTTCCATACTGTATATAATGGGCCTAATATATTACTCCATACAGTATAATGGTCACATATAGTATATAATGGGACCCATATATTGCTGCACAGTATAATGGCCCCATTTAGTATAAAATGGGCTCCATAAATTGATAAATACAGTATAATGGCCCCATATAATACATAATGGGCCCCAGATATTGCTTCATACAGCATAATGGCTCCATACAGTATATACTGAGCCCCATATGTTGCTCCATACAGTATAATGGCCCCATATAGTATATAATAGGCCCCATATATTGCTCTATACTGTATATAATGGGCCCAATATATTGCTCCATACAGTATAATGGTCACATATAGTATATAATGGGCCCCATATAATGCTGCACAGTATAATGGCCCCATATAGTATAAAATGGGCTCCATAAATTGCTAAATACAGTATAATGGCTCCATATAATATATAATGGGCCCCATATATTGCTCCATACAGCATAATGGCCCCATATAGAGCTCCATACAGTAAAATGACCACATGTAGTATATAATAGGCCCCATATAGTACTCCATCCAGTATAATGGGCCCCATATATTGCTCCATACAGTATATACTGGGCCCGATAAATTGTTCCATACAGTATATACTGGGCCCCATATATTGATCCACAGTATAAAGGCCCCATATACTATATAATGGGCCCCATATATTGCTCCATACAGCATAATGGTCCCATATATTATATAATGGGCCCCATATATTGCCTATACAGTATAAACTGGGCCCCATATATTAATCCACAGTATCATGGCCCGATATAGTATATAATGGGCCCCATATATTGCTTCATAAAGTATATTGGCCCCATATAGTATATAATGGTCGACATATATTGCTCCAAACAGTATCATGGCCCCATATAGTATATAATAGGCCCCATATATTGCTCCACACAGTATATAATGGGCCCCATATATTGCTCCATACAGTATATACTGAGCCCCATATATTGCTGCACAGTATAATTTCCCCTTATAATATATAAAGGGCCACATTTTTTCCTCCTACTGTATATATTGGGCCCCATTTATTGCTCCATACAGTACATACTGGGCCCCATATATTGCTGCACAGTATAATGGCCACATATAGTATATAATGGGCCATATATATTGCTTCATACAGTATAATGGCCAAATATAGTATTTAACGGCCCACATATATTGCTCCATACAGTAAAATGGCCACATATAGTATATGATAGACCCCATATAGCACAAAATAGGCCCGATATATTGCTCCATATAATATAATGGCCACATATAGTATATAATGGGCCCCATATATTGCTCCATACAGTATATACTGGGCCCCATATATTGCTCCATACAGTATATACTGGGACCCATATATTGCTGCACAGTATAATGGCCCCATATAGTATATAATGGGCTCCATACATTTCTAAATGCAGTATAATGGCCCCATACAATACATAATGGGGCCGATATATTGCTCCATACAGTATAATGACCACATATAGAATATAATAGGCCCCATATATTGCTCCATACAGTATAATGGCACCATATAGTATATAATAAGCCCTATATATTGCTCCATACAGTATAATTGGCCCTGGGTAGTGCTCCATATAGCATAATGGCCCCATATAGTGCTCCATACAGTATAATGACCACATATAGTATATAATCGGCCCCATATAGTGCTCCATACAGTATAATGGGCCCCATATATTGCTCCATACAGTATATACTGGGCCCCATATATTGATCCACAGTATAATGGCCCCATATAGTATATAATGGGCCCCATGAATTAATCCATACAGTATATAATGGGCCCCATATATTGGTGCATACAGTATAACGGCCACATATAGTATATAATAGGCCCCATATATTGCTCCATACAGTATAATGGCCCCATATATTATATGATGGGCCCCATATATTGCTCCATACAGTATAATGGCACCACATATTATATAATGGGCCCCATACAGTATATACTGGGCCCCAAATGTTGCTACACAGTATAATGGCCCCATATATTATATAAAAGGCCCCATATTTTGCTCCATACTGTATATACTGGGCCCCATATATTTCTCCATACAGTATATACTTGGCCCCATAAATTGATCCATACAGTATAATGGTCACATATAGTATATGATGTGCCCCATATATTGCTCCATAAAGTATATACTGGGCCCCATATACTGCTGCACAGTATAGTTGCCCCATATAGTATATAATGGGCTCCATAAATTGCTCCATACAGTATAATGGCCCCATATAATATATAGTGGGTCTCATATATTGCTCCATACAATACAATGGCCCCATATAGTGCTCCATACAGTATAATGACCACATATAGTGCTCCATACAGTATAAAGGGCCCCATATATTGCTCCATACAGTATATACTGGGCCCCATAAATTGTTCCACACAGTATGATTGCCCCATATAGTAAATAAGGGGCCCCATATATTACTCCATACAGTATAATGGCTATATACAGTATATACTGGGCCCCATATATTGCTCCATACAGTATATACTGGGCCCCATATATTGCTGCACAGTATAATGGCCCCATATAATAAATAAAGGGCCACATTTTTTGCTTCATACTGTATATACTGGGCCTCATATATTTCTCCATACAGTATATACTGGTCACCATAAATTGATCCATACAGTATAATGGCCCCATAGAGTATATAATGAGCCCTATGTATTGCTCCATACAGTATAATGGCCCTATATAATATATAATGGGCCCCATACATTGCTCCATACAGTATAATTGCCCCATATATTGCTCCATACAGTATAATGGCACCACATATTATATAATGGGCCAAATATATTGCTCCATACAGTATATACTGGGCCACATATATTGCTGCACAGTATAATGGCCCCATATAATATATAAAGGGCCACAATTTTTGCTCCATACTGTATATACTTTGCGCCATATATTGCTCCATACAGTATAATGGCCACATATAGTATATAATAGGCCCCATATATTGCTCCATACAGTGTAATGGCCACATATAGTATATAATAGGTCCCATCTATTGCTCCATACAGTGTAATGGCCACATATATACTATATAATGGGCCCCATATATTGCTCCATACAGTATATACTGGGCCCCATATGTTGCTACACAGTATAATGGCCCCATATATTATATAAAAGGCCCCATATTTTGCTCCATACTGTATATACTGGGCCCCATAAATTGATCTATACAGTATAATGGTCACATATAGTATATGATGTGCCCCATATATTGCTCCATACAGTATATACTAGGCCCCATATACTGCTGCACAGTATAATTGCCCCATACAGTATATAATGGGCTCCATAAATTGATCCATACAGTATAATGGCCCTATATAATATATAGTGGGTCCCACATATTGCTCCATACAATATAATGGCCCCATATAGTGCTCCATACAGTATAATGACTACATATAGTGCTCCATACAGTATAAAGGGCCCCATATATTGCTCTATACAGTATATACTGGGCTCCATAAATAGTTCCACACAGTATAACTGTCCCACATAGTATATAATGGGCCCTATATATTACTCCATACAGTATAATGGCTACATACAGTATATACTGGGCCCCATATATTGCTCCATACAGTATATACTGGGCCCCATATATTGCTGCACAGTATAATGGCCCCATATAATAAATAAAGGGCCACATTTTTTGCTCCATACTGTATATACTGGGCCTCATATATTTCTCCATACATTATATACTAGGCACCATAAATTGATCCATACAGTATAATGGCCCCAAATAGTATATAATGGGCCCTATGTATTGCTCCATACAGTATAATGGACCTTAATAATATATAATGGGCCCTATATATTGCTCCATACAGTATATACTGGGCCCCATATACTGCTGCACAGTATAATTGCCCCATATAGTATATAATGTGCTCCATTAATTGCTCCATACAGTGTAATGGCCCCATATAATATATAATGCGTCTCATATATTGCTCCATACAATATAATGGCCCCATATAGTGCTCCATACAGTGTAATGACCACATATAGTGCTCTATATAGTATAATGGGCCCCATATATTGCTTCATACAGTATATACTGGACCCCATAAATTGCTGCACAGTATAATGGGCCCCATATATTGCTGCACAGTATAATGGCCCCATATAATACATAAAGGGCCATATTTTTTGCTCCATACTGTATATACTGGGCCTCATAAATTGCTTCATACAGTATAATTGCCCCATATATTGCTCCATACAGTGTAATCGCAACATATAGTATATAATGGGCCCCATATATTGCTCCATACAGTATAATGGCCCCATATAATATATAATGGGTCTCATATATTGCGACATACAATATAATGGCCCCATATAGTGCTCCATACAGTATAATGACCACATATAGTGCTCCATACAGTATAATGGGCCCCATATATTACTCCATACAGTATATACTGGGCCCCATAAATTGCTCCACACAGTATAATTGCCCCGTATAGTATATAATGGGCCCCATATATTACTCCATACAGTATAATGGCTCCGTACAGTATATACTGGGCCCCATATATTGCTCTATACAATATATACTGGGCCCCATATATTGCTGCACAGTATAATGGCCCCATATAATATATAAAGGGCCACATTTTTTGCTCCATACCGTATATACTGGGCCTCATATATTGCTCCATACAGTATATACTCGGCCCCATACATTGATCCATACAGTATAATGGCCCCATATAGTATATAATGGGCCCTATGTATTGCTCAATACAGTATAATGGCCCTATATAATATATAATGGGCCCCATACATTGCTCCATACAGTATAATTGCCCCATATATTGCTCCATACAGTGTAATCGCAACATATAGTATATAATGGGCCCCATATATTGTTCCATACGGTATAATGGCCCCATATAGTATATAATGGGCCCCATATATTGCTCCATACAGTATATACTGGGCCCCATATATTGCTCCATACAGTATATACTGGGCGCCATATATTCCTGCACGGTATAATGGCCCCATATAGTATAAAATGGGCTCCATAAATTGCTCCATACAGTATAATGGCCCTATATTATATATAATGGGCCCAATATATTGCTCCATACAATATAATGGCGCCATATAGTGCTCCATACAGTATAATGACCAAATATAGTATATCATAGGCCTCATATAGTGCTCCATACAGTATAATGTGCCCCATATATTGCCCCATACAGTATATACTGGGCCCCATAAATTGTTTCATACAGTATAATTGCCCCGTATAGTATATAATGGGCCCCATATATTGCTCCATACAGTATAATGGCTCCATACAGTATATACTGGGCCTCGTATATTGCTTCATACAGTATAATGGTCCCATATATTATATAATGGGCCCCATATATTGCTACATACAGTATATACTGGGCCCCATAAATTGATCCACAGTATAATGGCCCCATGTAGTATATAATGGGCCTCATATATTGCTTCATACCGTATAATGGCCCCATATAGTATATAATAGGCCCCATATATTGCTCCATACAGTATATAATGGGCCCCATATATTGCTCCATACAATATATACTGGCTCCATACAGTATATACTGAGCCCCATATATTGCTCCACAGCATAATGGCCCCTTTTAATATATAAAGAGAAACTTTTTTGCTCCATACTGGATATACTGGGCCCAATATATTGCTCCATACAGTATAATGACCCCATATAGTATATAATGGGCCCCATATATTGGTCCATACAGTATATACTGGTCCCCCATATATTGCTCCATACAGTATAATGGCTTCATATAGTATATACTGGGCCCCATATATTGCTCCATACAGTATAATGGCCCCATATAGTATATAATAGGCCCCATATATTGCTCCATACAGTATATAATGGGCCCCATATATTGCTCCATACAGTATATACTGGGCCCCATATACTGCTCCATACAGTATAATGGCCCCATATAGTATATAATGGGCCCCATATTTTGCTCCATACAGTATATAATGGGCCCCATATAATGCTCCATACAGTATATACTGGGCCCCATATATTGCTGCACAGTATAATGGCCCCATATAGTTTATAATTGGCTCCATAAATTGCTAAATACAGTATAATGGCCCCATATAATATATAATGGGCTCCATATATTGCTCCATACAGTATAATGGCCCCATATAGTGCTCCATACAGTATATTGACCACATATAGTATATAATAGGCCCCATATAGTGCTCCATACAGTATAATGGGCCCCATATTTTGCTTTATTTTGCTTCATACAGTATAATGGCTCCATATAGTATATAATGGGCCCCATATATAGTTCCATACAGTATAATAGCCCCTTATAGTAAATAATGGGCCCCACATATTGCTCCATACTGTATAATGGTCCCATATAGTGCTCCATACAGTATATACTGGACCCCATATATTGCTCCATAAAGTATAATGGCCCCATATAGTATATAATGAGCCCCATATATTTTTCCATACAGTTTAATGGCCCCTTATATTGCTCCATACAGTGTATAATGGGCCCCATATATTGCTCCATACAGTATAATGGCCCCTTATCTATAATATTACCGGGGATGCGTATCTGAAGCCTTTATAGACTGCGCATGCATGACGCGCAGTCTGGCTCCAGGCAGAATCACGCATCCAGCCGTTACAGGTAAGAGGAGTGTATGGCGCGGTATACGTAGACACTGAACGTATACCGCGATCTCCGGCGCCATACTTAGATACTTACCTGACCGGGAGGAGCGTTGCCGCGGCGCCTCTCTATGCCGGAGACCGGGGCAGGAGTAAGGCGTCGGATCGGAAACCAGGATGGGGATGAGGGGTGCCGTGCATACCGGGATTGGGGGTGAGGGGTGCCATGCATACCGGGATTGGGGGTGAGGGGTGCCAAGCATACCGGGATTGGGGGTGAGGGGTGCCATGCATACCGGGATTGGGGGTGAGGGGTGCCATGCATACCAGGATTTGGGGATGAGGGGTGCCATGCATACCGGGATTGGGGGTGAGGGGTGCCAAGCATACCGGGATGAGGGATACCATACAAACCAGGATAGGGATGAGGGATGGGGTACCATGCATACCGGGATAGGGATGAGGAGTACCACACATACCAGGATAGGGATGAGGAGTACCATACAAACCAGGATAGGGATGAGGGATGGGGTACCATGCATACCGGGATAGGGATGAGGAGTACCACACATGCCAGGATAGGGATGAGGAGTACCATACATACCAGGGTTGGGATGAGGGGGCCACGCATACCAGGATTGGGGGTGAGGGGTGCCATGTGACTCGCCCCTTGGGCCGTGGGGCACTCGGATCCGGGCAATAGGGAAACGGTGGGAGTAGTAGTGGCAACCCGGTTCCGTGGCTCAGGGTGGTCAGGACAGTGGTAGTCCGTTATGTGCTGTTGATTATGTCCGACTACGCCACCCGTGGATTGCGGTTATTAGGAACCGCCGCTGCATGCAGACCGCTGGGGCTGATGATGTGTGCAGCTGGGGTAGTGTGACTCCCCACGGGAAGAGTGCGGCCGCAGGGCAGTATAATTGATGGTGGGAGTGATGGTAGTGAGAGTCCCAGTGCTGATAGTGCTGGAGGAGCAAGGAGCACACAGAAAACAGGTTGCAGTCCAGGGTCTTTACTAAAACAAGTAAACTGACCCACAAACAGTCCCGGCTAGGAGGGGACCTGGATGTCTGAGAGCAACGGGGAAATTGGCCCTGGTCAGGGTGAGGGTGTAGGCCTACCGTGCTTTCTGTGCTCCTTCTGGCTATCTCCTCTTTATAGGGTAACAGCCCACGCTTCCGAGCTCTCCGTGTATTCTCGCCTGTATGGCCTGCGACGTGGGTTCCTTTCTGCTCCCAGCCTTGTACGGCTTTACTGGTCCCTTCGGTTGTGGCAGGGCCTCCAGGCTTCTTAGGCCAAGGAATATACAGTCCCCTGCGGACTGGTTATCTGCTGGAGAATGTGGAATCCTCCCAGCCTCAGACACCAAAGTCTGGTAAATTTTGTCCGTTATCTGCCAAGACAGGCTCTCTTCGCCTCTTGTCTCTGGCTTGTGGCTCTCCTACTGCCACACTTCCTCTTAGGGTGCAATACAACTGTCCCTCTCTGCTCTGGGACCTGAATCCTGAGACAGGTCGTCCAGTTCTCCCTAACCCTGCCCCCAGTACCAGCTTTTATAGGGGCAGCCAGCTCCCCCTACTGGCCTGAGACAGGAGGCATTGCATGCTAATATTCCCCTGACCAGAGAACCTCCCCCTTGCTCTCAGACACAGCTTTATTACACTTTGTGGCATCCAGGCCAGGGAGACACACCATGCATACCAGGATTGGGGATGAGGGGTGCCATGCATGCCAGGATTGGGATGAGGGGTGCCATGCATGCCAGGATTGGGATGAGGGGTGCCATGTATACCAGGATTGGGGATGAGGGGTGCCATGCATGCCAGGATTGGGATGAGGAGTGCCATGCATACCAGGATTGGGATGAGGGGTGCCATGCATGCCAGGATTGGGATGAGGGGTGCCATGCATACCAGGATGGGGATGAGGGGTGCCATGCATACCAGGATTGGGATGAGGGTTGCCATGCATACCAGGATTGGGGATGAGGGGTGCCATGCATACCAGGATTGGGGGATGAGGAGTGCCATGCATACCAGGATAGGATGGTGGGGACAGGATGGAGGCAGCACAAATACCAGGAGGGGGGGCAGCACATACCAGCATGGGAGACCATATACCAATAAAAATGCTCGCCACCTGGGCGTAGAACGGGTTCAATAGCTCGTAGTATATAATGGGCCACCCTCATATTTTGCTCCATACAGTATATACTGGACCCCATATATTGCTCCATAAAGTATAATGGCCCCATATAGTATATAATGAGCCCCATATATTGTTCCATACAGTTTAATGGCCCCTTATATTGCTCCATACAGTGTATAATGGGCCCCATATATTGCTCCATACAGTATAATAGCCCCTTGTAGTATATAATCGGCCCCATATATTGCTCCATACAGTATAATGGCCCCTTATCTATAATATTACCTGGGATGCGTGTCTCTATCTGAAGCCTTTATAGACAACGCATGCATGACGCGCAGTCTGGCTCCAGGCAGAATCACGCATCCAGCCGTTACAGGTAAGAGGAGTGTATGGCGCGGTATACGTAGACACTGAACGTATACCGCGATCTCTGGCGCCATACTTAGATACTTACCTGACCGGGAGGAGCGTTGCCGCGGCGCCTCTCTATGCCGGAGACCGGGGCAGGAGTAAGGCGTCAGATCGGAAACCAGGATGGGGATGAGGGGTGCCGTGCATACCGGGATTTGGGGTGAGGGGTGCCATGCATACCGGGATTGGGGGTGAGGGGTGCCATGCATACCAGGATTTGGGGATGAGGGGTGCCATGCATACCGGGATTGGGGGTGAGGGGTGCCAAGCATACCGGGATGAGGGATACCATACAAACCAGGATAGGGATGAGGGATGGGGTACCATGCATACCGGGATAGGGATGAGGAGTACCACACATGCCAGGATAGGGATGAGGAGTACCATACATACCAGGGTTGGGATGAGGGGGCCACGCATACCAGGATTGGGGGTGAGGGGTGCCACGTGACTCGCCCCCTGGGCCGTGGGGCACTCGGATCCGGGCAATAGGGAAACGGTGGGAGTAGTAGTGGCAACCCGGTTCCGTGGCTCAGGGTGGTCAGGACAGTGGTAGTCCGTTATGTGCTGATGATTATGTCCGACTACGCCTCCCGTGGATTGCGGTTGTTAGGAACCGCCGCTGCATGCAGACCGCTGGGGCTGATGATGTGTGCAGCTGGGGTAGTGTGACTCCCCACGGGAAGAGTGCGGCCCCAGGGCAGTATAATGGATGGTGGGAGTGATGGTAGTGAGAGTCCCAGTGCTGATAGTGCTGGAGGAGCAAGGAGCACACAGACAACAGGTTGCAGTCCAGGGTCTTTACTAAAACAGGTAAACTGACCCACAAACAGTCCCGGCTAGGAGGGGCCCTGGATGTCTGAGAGCAACGGGGAAATTGGCCCTGGTCAGGGTGAGGGTGTAGGCCTACCGTGCTTTCTGTGCTCCTTCTGGCTATCTCCTCCTTATAGGGTAACAGCCCACGCTTCCGAGCTCTCCGTGTATTCTCGCCTGTATGGCCTGCGACGTGGGTTCCTTTCTGCTCCCAGCCTTGTACGGCTTTATTGGTCCCTTCGGTTGTGGCAGGGCCTCCAGGCTTCTTAGGCCAAGGAATATACAGTCCCCTGGGGACTGGTTATCTGCTGGAGAATGTGGAATCCTCCCAGCCTCAGACACCAAAGTCTGGTAAATTAAGTCCGTTATCTGCCAAGACAGGCTCTCTTCGCCTCTTGTCTCTGGCTTGTGGCTCTCCTACTGCCACACTTCCTCTTAGGGTGCAATACAACTGTCCCTCTCTGCTCTGGGACCTGAATCCTGAGACAGGTCGTCCAGTTCTCCCTAACCCTGCCCCCAGTACCAGCTTTTATAGGGGCAGCCAGCTCCCCCTACTGGCCTGAGACAGGAGGCATTGCATGCTAATGTTCCCCTGACCAGAGATCCTCCCCCTTGCTCTCAGACACAGCTTTATTACACTTTGTGGCATCCAGGCCAGGGTGACACATTCCCCCCTAGTGAAATTTAGTACTAAACAATAAACAAAGACAATATGCACAACCATAAAACATTAACAGACAGACGACGCACAGATTGAGTTCTTAAGGTCACAGTGTGGTCTGTGACCAGGTGTCCATATCACCAACACAACAGGGAGCCTTAACCAGGTGGGGGTCTGTCCTATCCCAAGTCCTTTACAGTCTTAGTTCATTCCTGGGTTAGGCTCCAAACGCAGTCCATACAAGGTCCCGGTTATTAAAAGTCCATAACCTTCGAGTCTGTGCGGCAACTGTAAGGAACTGAAACACACAATTACTAATCTCGCATGTAACTTGGCAAACAATTCAACATTTGGCAACAGGGTTATTTACAATTTTAGCGCGCTCTATATTCTCCAGCGAGCGGGTATCTGCCCCTTTGTGCTCCTGGTTGACCTCCTTAACTTATTGTCTGGTGGTGGACTGACTTGGCTTTCCCCACTAGCGTTAGGGGTGCAGCTACCAGCTGGGTGTACAGGTAGGGCAGGCAGCTGTCTGCGGGTCCTTTGGCTTACCGCAGGCATAGCAGGCTCACTGTCAGCAGAGGGTTGACTCTCCTGGGCTGCTGGTACAGGCTCTTCTGCCTCTAGAACCGCTTACTCCTCTTCACCTTCCGGCTCTGGTGTTGGTTGTTGCTGTGCCGGTTGCAGGAAATGCAGGACGGGTACCACTATGGCATCATTTATGCGATTCCAGGACTGAGGGAACTCTCCGAGAACGGTGCTGATCATTTCTTCCTTGTCCTCTGCAGGTTCAAGGTCACTCTGATCCTCTTCTGCACTACGGAGTTGCTCGGGGCATCTTTTGAGGTGGTCCCTGGAGACGACACTAGTGGTTTCTCCTCTGTCCTTGGTGATTACGCACACCTTTGGGTTGTCCTGGTCAGACTGCAGTACGGTGTAGGGTTCCCTTTCCCACTGGTCGTCCAACTTATGTAGCCTTCTCTTCCGCTTCAGGACTTGCTCACCAGGTTCTAGGGGACCAGCAGGGGCGTGTTGGTTGAAGAGTTTTTCTTGCCTCTCTCTCACCTGGGCCAGGCTTTTCTCCACACTCTCCTGTACCTTCTTGTACTCCAGTTGCCTTTCCGTATCCCAGTCTGCATCCGGGGAGGTGTCCTCAGGTGTTAGGACTCCCATCTCCAGGTCTACAGGCAGCTTACCTGGTCTGGCTCGCATCAGGTAAGCCGGGGTGCAGTTGGTAGCGTTCACCGGGATATGATTGTATAAGTCTATCAGGTCCGGCAGTTTTTCTGGCCACAGGCTGCGTTCCTCCAGGGGCAACGTCTTCAGGAGATCAATGACTATATTGTTCATCTTCTCACACATCCCGTTGGTTTGTGGGTGGTAAGGCGTTGTACGAATTTTCTTACAGCCATAGAGGTTGCAGAACTCCTGGAAGATTTCAGCCTCGAACACTGGACCCTGGTCTGTCAGGACCTGTTCCGGATACCCGTGTGGACGGCAGAAGTATTGCTGGAAGGCTCTGGCCGCTGTTTGGGCTGTCAAGTCCTTTACCGGGACCACCACTAGAAAACGGGAATAGTGGTCCACGATTGTCAGGGCATAGATGTATCCTGACCGGCTGGGAGCCAATTTGACATGGTCCAGAGCTACCAGCTCAAGAGGCTGCTGGGTGACGATGGGCCTCAAGGGTGTCTTCTGGCTGGTGCGGTCCTTCCTCCTTAGGTGACAAGGGCCACAGTCTCTGCACCATTTTTCTACAGCTCCTCTCATGCCGACCCAAAAGAACCTTCCTCTTAGCAGGAACTCCAGTTTCTTCCAACCGAAGTGCCCCGCTCTGTCATGGTAAGCCCCCAGGACCATAGCTGCATCCCGCCTTGGGACCACGACTTGCCAGGTCAGCTCGTGCGTCCGGTGGTTGACAATCCTTCTGCACAACTTGCCTTCATAGAGGAACAGTTTGCTCATCTCCTTCCATAGCTTGGCTTCCTCTGGGGCATCCGGATCCATGCGGGCGTCTTCCTGGGTCAACAGATCTTTCACCAGGCGGATGGCAGGGTCACTATCTTGGGTCTCGGCCCAGCTGTGGTGAGGTAGGGGATTGATTATCACGGTTGTTAGATCCTCCTCCTTCATGCGGTGGGAGTATTGAGCGGCTCGATACCGGTGAAACGCGGGGAGTTCTACCTCCTCCAGCTCTTCTGGGTCTTCGTCACCTTCAGGTAAGTGAGGCATTCTTGATAGGGCGTCCGCGTTGGCATTGGTTTTGCCTGCCCGGTACTTGATCACGAAGTCATAGTTGGAGAGACGGGCCATCCACCGCTGTTCCAGGGCACCCAGTCTTGCATTGTCCAGGTGTGTCAACGGGTTGTTGTCCATGTACACGGTGAACTTCGCGGAGGCCAGGTAATGCTTGAAGCGTTCCGTCACGGCCCACACCACCGCCAAGAATTCTAGCTTGAAGGAGCTGTAATTCTCCGGGTTCCTCTCGGTGGGCCCCAGCTTCCGGCTGGCGAATGCGATCACCCGTTCTCTGCCCTGTTGGTTTTGGGACAGTACGGCTCCCAGTCCCACATTACTGGCGTCTGTGTGGAGAATGAAAGGCTGGCCATAATCAGGGTAGGCCAGGATCTCATCCCCCGTGAGGGCCATCTTTAGCTGGCAGAAGCACTCCTCTTCCGGTTTATCCCACTTGAAGGGTGGCTTTTGACTTCTGGACTTAGACTGTCCGATCAGGAGGTCCTGCATAGGAGCTGCCATCTTAGTGAACCCGGGGATGAACCTTCGGTAGTAGCCTACCAACCCGAGAAACTGTCTCACCTCTTTGATGTTCAAGGGGCTTGGCCAGCTCTTGATTGCCGTGACCTTGTCAGGGTCGGGGGCCACTCCTTCCGCGCTTACCACGTGCCCTAGGTACTGGACCTTTGGTTTCAACAAGTGACACTTCGATGGTTTCACCTTCAGGCCGTAGCCTGCCAGGGCTTCGAACACCTCGGCCAGGTGCTTGAGATGGTCCTCGTAGGTCTTCGAATAGACTATCACCTCGTCCAGGTAAAGGAGGACCGTCTCGAAGTTTTGGTGCCCTAGACAGCATTCCATCAGCCGCTGGAAGGTCCCTGGTGCATTGCAGAGCCCAAAAGGCATACAGTTGAATTCGCTCAGTCCCATCGGGGTGGTGAAGGCGGTCTTCTCCTTGTCAGCCTCTGCCACAGGAACCTGCCAGTACCCGCTAGTAAGGTAAAAGTAGAAAAGAAGTTAGCAGATTTTAGTGCGGCTAAAGACTCCTCTATTCTAGGCAGCGGATATGCGTCTTTGTGGGTGATACGGTTGATTTGTGTATAGTCCACGCACATTCTCATGGTGCCGTCTTTCTTTTTGACCAGAACCAAGGGGGCTGCCCAGGGGTTACAGCTGTCTCTAATAACCCCAGCTTCTTTCATCTCTCTTAGCATGCCCTTTGCGTTCTGATAATGTGCAGGGGGTACAGGTCTGTGTCTCTCTTTTATTGGTGGGTGGCTCCCTGTGGGGATGTGGTGTTCTATCCCTTTTACTCTGCCGAAGTCTAGCGGGTGCTTACTAAAGACTCTCTCGTACCCCTGTACCACCCGGTAAACTCCTTGTTTTTGGTGCAGGGGAGTGGAGTCAGCACCCACGTGGAGTTTCTGGCACCAGTCCTCCTTTTGTTTCTGGGAGCCATTACCCTCCGCCTGAGGAGATGGAGGCAAGGGTTCCACGGCCCTGATAGCCTTGTGTTCGACAACAAACAGTTTGGCGAGTGTAGCGTACCTGGGTAAGTGTACTTCCCTCTCCCCAATGTTGAGGATGCGGACGGGCACCCTCCCATGACGGACATCAACCACCCCCCGGGCTGTCAAAATGGTGGGCCTGCTGTCTGAGTACACGGGTTCTACCATGGCTTGGTAGTCTCTACCTCTCAACCCGATTGCAGTCCGACACCAGATCATCATTTCACTTTTGGGAGGCATGGAAATGGGGAATGGGTCACTCAGTCTTACGCTACCGATCTCACCACCAGACAGTTCTACCTGCTGCCGTCTCATCAGGGCTTTTATCTCCTTGTTGAGGTCTCTCTGTTGGCTGGAACTAGCATTCACCGCCACCTGTTGTAGAATTACAATTACCTCTGAAAGACAATTTTCAATTACGTTAGTACCCACAGTTATTTTAGGGTGACTTTCACGACGGTCAATGTCCACAATAATTACTCCCTGTGCCGGTAGTTCAACTTTACCAATTTTAATGGTCATCTCCTTGAACCCCATCTGCGGCACGGGTAAGCCATTACTGGCGATGATGCTCAAGTTACTGTCTGGATACCGTGTGATATCAGCATCAGTCCAATACTGCTTAAAAAGTACATAAGGGATAGTGGTTATTGCGACCCAGTATCCAGCAAGGCGCTCATGGGGATACCGTCCAGCACCACGGGTAAAACCGGGCGCCCCCCAACGTACTTATCACGCCAATTATAAGGGCCTGGTGATCTTATGCCTGGGGGTTGGCCCTCTGCCCCAGGTTGGACCCGTTTAAATTACAGTACCTGGAAATGTGTCCGGGCCGGTTACATCGACGGCAAATGGGCTGTCCATCCTCTGCGCAGCGGTCTGTGGGCCTCCCTCGGAACGACGGGATCCTCCTCTGTCGACGCCACGGGACATCCTCCGGACTTGAAGCCAGCTCGATGGGTCTTGACGGGTCCACTTGTAACGCCTGGACGGTCCTGGTCAACGCCGCGACGCTCCTGGTCAGCTACTGGACTTGGTGGTGCAGGTCTTTCGACGGGGCTTGGTTCAGGGCCTGTGCATCAGCCCCCACGGGGTCCATAGAGGAGGACGCCGCCTCCTGGTGGTAGGTGAGAGCAGGGCGCCGGGGGTTTATAGCGCCACTGGTTGCAGATTCCGGAGCACCCTTATGGCCCTGTCCTTAAATTGGGCAAAAGTCAGGTCGGGGTTCTGAAAGAACATGAGGCGCAGCTGGGCCCTGTGGGCGCTGGACAGCAGACCTTCTATGAATTGTTCTGTTAGCAGTTTATCTGTTTCCTGCACACTGCCAGGGTCAGTTTGTTGGATAGCCCTCAAGGCTTCCTGCAGATTTAGGGCATAGTCTCTGATGCTGTCCTGAGCCCGCTGCTTACATCCATAGAACCTCATTTTAATTTCAGCGGCGGTACGTGTGTCAAAGGTACCCTGCAGCCGGGCCAGAATACCCTTCACATTCCTTTTCTCCTCAGTGGGCCATGATTTTACCTCCCTTTGGGCTGCGCCAGTTAACTGCCCTGTTAGTATGCTGACCTTCTGTTCCTCTGTCAGGGGGTAGACTTGGAACAAACTGTACAGCCTTTCCTTAAAGTCAGTTAGGGCATGGGGCTCCCCTGAGTACTTGCGCAGCCAGGCCGCTCCAGGGATGTAGGGCAGGGAAAAGGGCATCACCGCTGCTGCAGCTGCGTTGGTGGTAGTGGGCGCCTCTGTGTCCGACATCTTCCTCCCCCCTAGTTAAGCGTGGCCTACCTTCCGACGATCCTCTTCTGTAGGCCGCGGCTCCGCTGCTGCTGCTCTGGATGAGGACCTTGCGTCGCGTCCTGATGACGTCAGCGTCGCTCTCTCTCCCTTCCAGGACCTTGCGCAGCGTCGGTGCGTGGGGCGGAGCTTCGGGTCTCGCGCGGTTTGGACGTCCACGCCCCTCTTCTTCCCACGCAGTGTCCTGAAGATGGCGTCCGATGGCGGGAAAACGGCTGGAGATGGCGGGAACCGGCGGAAGATGGCGGGAGACGGCTGGAAATGGCGGGAAACGGCTCCGGATGGCGGGAAACCTCTTTTCAGGTAAGTGCAAAGTCTTTGCTAGGCACGCAATACCCGTTTGTGGCGGGTTGGTTTCAATCCTGCCGACTACGCTAAAGCTGGGTCGTGGGGCACTCGGATCCGGGCAATAGGGAAACGGTGGGAGTAGTAGTGGCAACCCGGTTCCGTGGCTCAGGGTGGTCAGGACAGTGGTAGTCCGTTATGTGCTGATGATTATGTCCGACTACGCCACCCGTGGATTGCGGTTGTTAGGAACCGCCGCTGCATGCAGACTGCTGGGGCTGATGATGTGTGCAGCTGGGGTAGTGTGACTCCCCACGGGAAGAGTGCGGCCCCAGGGCAGTATAATGGATGGTGGGAGTGATGGTAGTGAGAGTCCCAGTGCTGATAGTGCTGGAGGAGCAAGGAGCACACAGACAACAGGTTGCAGTCCAGGGTCTTTACTAAAACAAGTAAACTGACCCACAAACAGTCCCGGCTAGGAGGGGACCTGGATGTCTGAGAGCAACGGGGAAATTGGCCCTGGTCAGGGTGAGGGTGTAGGCCTACCGTGCTTTCTGTGCTCCTTCTGGCTATCTCCTCTTTATAGGGTAACAGCCCACGCTTCCGAGCTCTCCGTGTATTCTCGCCTGTATGGCCTGCGACGTGGGTTCCTTTCTGCTCCCAGCCTTGTACGGCTTTACTGGTCCCTTCGGTTGTGGCAGGGCCTCCAGGCTTCTTAGGCCAAGGAATATACAGTCCCCTGCGGACTGGTTATCTGCTGGAGAATGTGGAATCCTCCCAGCCTCAGACACCAAAGTCTGGTAAATTAAGTCCGTTATCTGCCAAGACAGGCTCTCTTCGCCTCTTGTCTCTGGCTTGTGGCTCTCCTACTGCCACACTTCCTCTTAGGGTGCAATACAACTGTCCCTCTCTGCTCTGGGACCTGAATCCTGAGACAGGTCGTCCAGTTCTCCCTAACCCTGCCCCCAGTACCAGCTTTTATAGGGGCAGCCAGCTCCCCCTACTGGCCTGAGACAGGAGGCATTGCATGCTAATGTTCCCCTGACCAGATAACCTACCCCTTGCTCTCAGACACAGCTTTATTACACATTGTGGCATCCAGGCCAGGGTGACACACCATGCATACCAGGATTGGGGATGAGGGGTGCCATGCATACCAGGATTGGGGATGAGGGGTGCCATGCATACCAGGATTGGGGGATGAGGAGTGCCATGCATACCAAGATAGGATGGTGGGGACAGGATGGAGGCAGCACAAATACCAGGAGGGGGGGCAGCACATACCAGCATGGGAGACCAGATACCAATAAAAATGCTCGCCACCTGGGCGTAGAACGGGTTCAATAGCTCGTAGTATATAATGGGCCACCCTCATATTTTGCGACATACAGTATAATGGCTTCATATAGTATATACGGGGCCCCATATATTGCTCCATACAGTATAATGGCCCCATACAGTATATACTGGGCCCCATATATTGCTCCATGCAGTATAATGGCCCCATATGATGCTGCATACATAAAACAAAATATCAATTACTCACCTCTCCCGTTCCCCGCAGGTCCGGTATACCCAGCGCATCTTCTAACTCTGGAGTGCTCAGGTCAGAGGGCGCGCTGTGGTGACGTCATTGCGCCCTCTGCCCTGACACATCAGAGTTAGAAGACACTGGAGCTGTTCGGAACGAGGAGAGATGGGGGAGGGGATGAGGGTGGGGAGGACCCCGGTGGCTGCACGGGCCCCATAGCGCGCCATCGTTTCCCCCTCCCTGGGCCACAGTACTTGCCTGCGTGCATGGGGTGGTGTCGCCAGCCATTGTTGTCATGGTAGGTCAGTTCTGCATGCGAGCACTCCTGCATCCTCCGCTTTTAAAAAGCCAGTGCCCTTTTCCTCCTCCTCTCTGGGGCCCATCGGGCATTTCACCGGTGCCCTGCCAGGCCAGTCCGACCCTGTGTGAATGTAATGTTGTACAGAGCACAGACATATGCCGGCCCTTCCTCCAAAGTGGAACTAAACAATGTGTGCTTCATCTGTGCTGCGCAGACTATGCTGACGTCCAAATCATAGCCCCACTGGATCCGGGACGGTTGTGAGGTATGCCGATGATTTATGCAGGACCCACAGCTTGTTTTTCTCAGTCGCTGCTCTCCTCCTTCTCTAAACCAGACAATGTGAACTGAGGTCTAAGATGGCAGACATACAAGAAACAGAGGCATGTTCACACTAGCAAAAAAGAAGCAAGACAAAAATATATCTCATACCCTACCATAATTATATATAAATGTAAAGCAAAGTTGCATAATAAATATAGGGTACTTAGTGAACTATTTTTGATCAAAAAAAGTATACAAGCCGTCCCACCAGCGGCAAGGTGACCCTAAATTGGGACGGTACCTATACTGCCTATATTAAAAACCTTACTGTATATCAAAGTTGAAGTAATGCATATAAAAGGGTAGACAAATAGGACCGGGTCCCAACTCCAGACCACCTAGGCCCGTGGTAAGCTACATATATACCAATCAGCTCAACAAAGGGCATGCCACACCCTTAAATTGCACAGAATGCAAACAAGTCAAAAAACCAGACAATGTGAACTGAGGTCTAAGATGGCAGACATACAAGAAACAGAGGCATGTTCACACTAGCAAAAAAGAAGCAAGACAAAAATATATCTCATACCCTACCATAATTATATATAAATGTAAAGCAAAGTTGCATAATAAATATAGGGTACTTAGTGAACTATTTTTGATCAAAAAAAGTATACAAGCCGTCCCACCAGCGGCAAGGTGACCCTAAATTGGGACGGTACCTATACTGCCTATATTAAAAACCTTACTGTATATCAAAGTTGAAGTAATGCATATAAAAGGGTAGACAAATAGGACCGGGTCCCAACTCCAGACCACCTAGGCCCGTGGTAAGCTACATATATACCAATCAGCTCAACAAAGGGCATGCCACACCTTACTTCAACTTTGATATACAGTAAGGTTTTTAATATAGGCAGTATAGGTACCGTCCCAATTTAGGGTCACCTTGCCGCTGGTGGGACGGCTTGTATACTTTTTTTGATCAAAAATAGTTCACTAAGTACCCTATATTTATTATGCAACTTTGCTTTACATTTATATATAATTATGGTAGGGTATGAGATATATTTTTGTCTTGCTTCTTTTTTGCTAGTGTGAACATGCCTCTGTTTCTTGTATGTCTGCCATCTTAGACCTCAGTTCACATTGTCTGGTTTTTTGACTTGTTTGCATTCTGTGCAATTTAAGGGTGTGGCATGCCCTTTGTTGAGCTGATTGGTATATATGTAGCTTACCACGGGCCTAGGTGGTCTGGAGTTGGGACCCGGTCCTATTTGTCTACCCTTTTATATGCATTACTTCAACTTTGATATACAGTAAGGTTTTTAATATAGGCAGTATAGGTACCGTCCCAATTTAGGGTCACCTTGCCGCTGGTGGGACGGCTTGTATACTTTTTTTGATCAAAAATAGTTCACTAAGTACCCTATATTTATTATGCAACTTTGCTTTACATTTATATATAATTATGGTAGGGTATGAGATATATTTTTGTCTTGCTTCTTTTTTGCTAGTGTGAACATGCCTCTGTTTCTTGTATGTCTGCCATCTTAGACCTCAGTTCACATTGTCTGGTTTTTTGACTTGTTTGCATTCTGTGCAATTTAAGGGTGTGGCATGCCCTTTGTTGAGCTGATTGGTATATATGTAGCTTACCACGGGCCTAGGTGGTCTGGAGTTGGGACCCGGTCCTATTTGTCTACCCTTTTATATGCATTACTTCAACTTTGATATACAGTAAGGTTTTTAATATAGGCAGTATAGGTACCGTCCCAATTTAGGGTCACCTTGCCGCTGGTGGGACGGCTTGTATACTTTTTTTGATCAAAAATAGTTCACTAAGTACCCTATATTTATTATGCAACTTTGCTTTACATTTATATATAATTATGGTAGGGTATGAGATATATTTTTGTCTTGCTTCTTTTTTGCTAGTGTGAACATGCCTCTGTTTCTTGTATGTCTGCCATCTTAGACCTCAGTTCACATTGTCTGGTTTTTTGACTTGTTTGCATTCTGTGCAATTTAAGGGTGTGGCATGCCCTTTGTTGAGCTGATTGGTATATATGTAGCTTACCACGGGCCTAGGTGGTCTGGAGTTGGGACCCGGTCCTATTTGTCTACCCTTTTATATGCATTACTTCAACTTTGATATACAGTAAGGTTTTTAATATAGGCAGTATAGGTACCGTCCCAATTTAGGGTCACCTTGCCGCTGGTGGGACGGCTTGTATACTTTTTTTGATCAAAAATAGTTCACTAAGTACCCTATATTTATTATGCAACTTTGCTTTACATTTATATATAATTATGGTAGGGTATGAGATATATTTTTGTCTTGCTTCTTTTTTGCTAGTGTGAACATGCCTCTGTTTCTTGTATGTCTGCCATCTTAGACCTCAGTTCACATTGTCTGGTTTTTTGACTTGTTTGCATTCTGTGCAATTTAAGGGTGTGGCATGCCCTTTGTTGAGCTGATTGGTATATATGTAGCTTACCACGGGCCTAGGTGGTCTGGAGTTGGGACCCGGTCCTATTTGTCTACCCTTTTATATGCATTACTTCAACTTTGATATACAGTAAGGTTTTTAATATAGGCAGTATAGGTACCGTCCCAATTTAGGGTCACCTTGCCGCTGGTGGGACGGCTTGTATACTTTTTTTGATCAAAAATAGTTCACTAAGTACCCTATATTTATTATGCAACTTTGCTTTACATTTATATATAATTATGGTAGGGTATGAGATATATTTTTGTCTTGCTTCTTTTTTGCTAGTGTGAACATGCCTCTGTTTCTTGTATGTCTGCCATCTTAGACCTCAGTTCACATTGTCTGGTTTTTTGACTTGTTTGCATTCTGTGCAATTTAAGGGTGTGGCATGCCCTTTGTTGAGCTGATTGGTATATATGTAGCTTACCACGGGCCTAGGTGGTCTGGAGTTGGGACCCGGTCCTATTTGTCTACCCTTTTATATGCATTACTTCAACTTTGATATACAGTAAGGTTTTTAATATAGGCAGTATAGGTACCGTCCCAATTTAGGGTCACCTTGCCGCTGGTGGGACGGCTTGTATACTTTTTTTGATCAAAAATAGTTCACTAAGTACCCTATATTTATTATGCAACTTTGCTTTACATTTATATATAATTATGGTAGGGTATGAGATATATTTTTGTCTTGCTTCTTTTTTGCTAGTGTGAACATGCCTCTGTTTCTTGTATGTCTGCCATCTTAGACCTCAGTTCACATTGTCTGGTTTTTTGACTTGTTTGCATTCTGTGCAATTTAAGGGTGTGGCATGCCCTTTGTTGAGCTGATTGGTATATATGTAGCTTACCACGGGCCTAGGTGGTCTGGAGTTGGGACCCGGTCCTATTTGTCTACCCTTTTATATGCATTACTTCAACTTTGATATACAGTAAGGTTTTTAATATAGGCAGTATAGGTACCGTCCCAATTTAGGGTCACCTTGCCGCTGGTGGGACGGCTTGTATACTTTTTTTGATCAAAAATAGTTCACTAAGTACCCTATATTTATTATGCAACTTTGCTTTACATTTATATATAATTATGGTAGGGTATGAGATATATTTTTGTCTTGCTTCTTTTTTGCTAGTGTGAACATGCCTCTGTTTCTTGTATGTCTGCCATCTTAGACCTCAGTTCACATTGTCTGGTTTTTTGACTTGTTTGCATTCTGTGCAATTTAAGGGTGTGGCATGCCCTTTGTTGAGCTGATTGGTATATATGTAGCTTACCACGGGCCTAGGTGGTCTGGAGTTGGGACCCGGTCCTATTTGTCTACCCTTTTATATGCATTACTTCAACTTTGATATACAGTAAGGTTTTTAATATAGGCAGTATAGGTACCGTCCCAATTTAGGGTCACCTTGCCGCTGGTGGGACGGCTTGTATACTTTTTTTGATCAAAAATAGTTCACTAAGTACCCTATATTTATTATGCAACTTTGCTTTACATTTATATATAATTATGGTAGGGTATGAGATATATTTTTGTCTTGCTTCTTTTTTGCTAGTGTGAACATGCCTCTGTTTCTTGTATGTCTGCCATCTTAGACCTCAGTTCACATTGTCTGGTTTTTTGACTTGTTTGCATTCTGTGCAATTTAAGGGTGTGGCATGCCCTTTGTTGAGCTGATTGGTATATATGTAGCTTACCACGGGCCTAGGTGGTCTGGAGTTGGGACCCGGTCCTATTTGTCTACCCTTTTATATGCATTACTTCAACTTTGATATACAGTAAGGTTTTTAATATAGGCAGTATAGGTACCGTCCCAATTTAGGGTCACCTTGCCGCTGGTGGGACGGCTTGTATACTTTTTTTGATCAAAAATAGTTCACTAAGTACCCTATATTTATTATGCAACTTTGCTTTACATTTATATATAATTATGGTAGGGTATGAGATATATTTTTGTCTTGCTTCTTTTCTCCTCCTTCTCTGACTGATCACAATATTATCTATTCCAGGTCCTTCAGCTTTGTGGTAGGAGGTAACAGGTTCCCCCAGCACTCCATGTGGCTCACACCTCACACCGCTCAGTACTCTGTCAGTAATCTGCTATATATCATTGCTGCACCAGAGCCATCTAGAGGTCACAGTAATACATTGCAACACAACAAAGTAAACATTAAAAGAGAGAAAAATAAACACTCTATAGAATAAAATATTCAGTCATTTAAAGACAGACTGAAAAATTAAATAGTTGGCAAAATACACAGAGGTGACACCACTGAGAAGATGTGTTTTATTGATTAAGTGGTGTGCGCCCCTTAATGAATTTGATGCATCCAACTATAAAATACTCCATCATTAAAATTGGGGTATACAATGTCAATCTTAAATGGAAGGTGCCGTGATTTTTATTTTTGTATTAATAATTATTGAGTATATAATCAATTATTTTTAATACAAAATTAAATGCACTGGTTTAATATTTTTGAATTTATTAACTCTATCTACAGCCACAGTGGGCGGCCATATAAGTTTGCTGATGTGTAATTGTCTGAGCACGAAGCTTACACACTTCAAATATGGCAGCCTCTGTGTACTGTGTCCTCCTGCATTTCCTGCATTGTGTCACACCAGGTGTTAGTGCAACACAGAGGGAAAGGGAGCCCAGACACTAGGGAAAGGGGGAAGTGGAGACCTCCTAGTCTGGTCTAGCGTCACCCTGTTTCAACTACCATCCCTATATTGCCTCTTCAGCAATCGCCGCACACGTGCCTCGCCCTACTTTCCCTGGCGCATGGCTACGGCTAGGGATGGAAGGAGATGAGCACTAGTCAACCTCCACTAAACACTATAGACAACAAGGGAAGACAAAACATGGGGAAATTGCTTAGCTTTAGATGAGTCCAAATATGCACACGGCCTCAAGCTCCAGAGAGGACAAAGTACTGCTCCGTCTAAGCCTCACAAGTAGAAATGAATATTGCCAGCGACTCCCTCTCAGACACACCAGATATATATAAACCCAGGCCAGAGAGCTAATTAGCAAGAGAGAGGTAGCCGCTCGGTCCTAAAGACAGCCTCTTATCTAAGAAGCTGTCTGCAATGCCAAACGTAGAGATCTCCTGCAACCCACTGCAGGGCGACTGTCACCTCTGACACACCCGTGACACATTTTGGCTGCCTGCTGCTGTGACCTAGGCACGCCTCCTGGGCTGTCCAGGTCACAACTGTGCGAGGAGATCGGCACCAGGTTTTTTGAAGCCCATAGCTGTACTGCGAGCTACACTTTCCCCCTGTCACCATTCACACAGCTCAATGCGAGCAGTGACAGGAGGCGCAGGGATGCGGTGAATGCTGAGCGGAGGTCCAGGATGAGATGAGTATCGCAGTGTTCAGTAGACTTATATAGCAGGATAGGAAGTATTTCCGCGCTCTCCAAAGAGACAAATGTTGGTAATAGAATTGTAGGTTTATTGTCAACGCGTTTCAGAGTCCACAGACTCCTTCCTCAGGACAACCATACATAACCAGTTACAGGCATACATGGTTTAAATGCAGAAAAAAAAAAATGGCACCAAGTGCAGAGGGAGGGGTAAGTACAGTCACATGTCTAAATACATGCACATGACAGCTGATCTGATCAGCTATCATGTGCCTCTAACAACTGCGGAAGGATCCGAGATCCACCCGTAGTTGTTAACCAGTTAAATGCTGCTGTCAATCACTGACAGTGGCATTTAAAATAAGCGGCAGCCGAAAGCGCATCATATGTCCCGCCCATGGATTGTCATGACAGCCAAGGGCTCTGCAGAAGACCCCTGTGCTTGTCATTGGGAATCTTCTATGAACGCGGGCGTGTGGCCGGCATTCGTGGGAGATCGTGATTTTTGCTACAAATAGCAGTGCTGAAGCCTTGCTATGTGTAGCACAAGCGATTAGATGATCGCAGCTTCAGGTCCCCTATGAAGAATATTGAAGCAAGTAAAAAAAAAGTTTAAAAATACATTTTAACAATAAAAAAACAAACGTTCAAATCATCCCCCTTTTGCCCCATAGAAAATAAAACAATAACAAAAAAAATAAAATAAACATATTTGGTATCGCTCTGTTCAGAATCTCCCGATCTATAAAAATATGAAGTAAATTAATCCCATCTGTAAACGGAGTAACGAGAAAAACATCGAAAAGCCAGAATTACGTTTTTTGATCGCCTCAACGTTGTAATAAAATGCAAAAAAGGGCGATCAAAACATCAGATCTACCCCATAAATGGTATCAATAAAAACATCAGCTTGTTGCGCAAAAAATAAGCCCTCACCCGGCCCCAGATCCCAAAATATGGAGACGCTACGGGTCTCAGAAAATGGCGACATAAGCTAAATTTTTTTCCTTACAAATTTCAGATTTTGTTTCACCACTTAGATTAAGAAGAACCTCTCCATGTTTGGTATCTGCGAGCTCGTAATGACCTGGAGAATCATAATGGAGGGCAGTTTTACCATTTAGAGAACATGATAAAAAAAAATTGTGGAAATGAACTTTTTTTTCAATTTCACAGCATTTTGAATTCTTTTCCCGGTTTCCAGTACACTATACGGTAAAATCAATGGTGTCATTCAAAAACACAACTCATCCCCTAAAAAGCAAGCCCTCGTACGGCCATATTGACGGAAGAATAAATAAGTTATGGCTCTGGGAAAAAGGGGAGCAGAAAACCAAAGAGCGAAAATGGAAAATCGCAAGGTCGTGAAGTGGTTAAAAACAAATGTTAATATTAAAAAAAAAAATAACAGTTTACATGTTTTCAATTGCCGAAAATAAAATTTTGATGGCACATTCCCTTTAATGAATGTCCTGATATGATATCTAATGAGATTTCAGTCCCTCTGTATGTAAATTAAAGCTCAGATTATCTCCACAGCTTCATATTATAAGCAGAATTACAACACGCACACATGAAATACACTGAAGAGAAATAAGAGCGTTCTGTCCCTTTAAATTCAGTGTGTTACATAACACTGCTCAGCCAATAGGATCGCTGGATTTGAATTTGAAAATAAAGCAAACTGTCATTCATCCTCAGTCTGTTACAGGACAGTGAGCGGTGAAGATGGATGTCGGTGAGTGCTCCCATCCCATCATCTGATGTCACTGATCTCACCTAAATTCAATATAGGAGAGAACGGCTGCTGTCACCTGCCACTAGGGGGAGCTATCAGTACAATATATATCTACTGGTGCACTGTGCTCCCCCTAGTGGCTGCAGGAAAGCAGAATTGTATCATTAGGTCACACAGGACACTCTGCTGCCAGTATTATTTATTGAGGGGTTTATGCCACTGTTGTCAATGGGATGAGTGTGCTGGCACTGATAATGGGGGTTAGGCTTTATCCGCTGTTAATGAAGTCACTTTGGCAGTTGTTTTTAGGGGGTTTCCTGTACTTATGGGAATGAAGAACATAGAAATACATGAATGTCATATATCTTTATTTACACCCAGTAAAGGCTATGCTCCATGTGGTCATATGAGTGTATGTGTGTAATGGGGGTCCGATACCGGGGGGACGTTCACTATGAATAAATGTGGAAAGCTGTTTGTGTCTTTATCAGATCTGTGACTAAGTCTTTTTTGGATTCACAGCTTTTCCTATGACTACTGCAGAAGAGAATAGATACAGGATGGCCGCGAGCCGCAGATCTTGGGGGGTCAGCAGCTTTATTATAACCGGACCCCTTATCCTATTCTTCATCCCTGGTGAATGATAAGTGGACACTCATCAGATTCTGTTTTCTTTAGGACGTCTACCTCCAACAGGAATGTGTCTTCGGACCTGGACTCTTCTCATGTGAGATTATTTTTTTAAATATTTTTTTTTTCCATTAATCTGAAAATATTGTGCCATTAACCCCTTAAGGACCCCGGGATTTTCCGTTTTTGCATTTTCGTTTTTTGCTCCCCTTGTTCCCAAAGTCATAGTGTTTTTATTTTTTGGTCAATATGGCCATGTGAGGGCTTATTTTTTGCGGGACGAGTTGTACTTTTAAACGACATCACTGGTTTTACCATATCGTGTATGGGAAAACAGGAAAAAAATTCCAAGTGCGGTGAAATTGCAAAAAAAGTGCAATACCACAGATGTTATTTTTTTGTTTTTTTACCACGTTCACTGAATGCTAAACCTGACCTGCCATTATTATTCCCCAGGTCATTATGAGTTCGTAGACACCAAACATGTATAGGTTCACTCTTATTTAAGTGGTGAAAAGAAATCCAAAGTTTGCTTAAAAAAAAAAAATAAATGGCGCCATTTTCCGAGACCCGTAGCGTCTCCATTTTTCGGGATCTGGGTCTGTGTGAGGGCTTATTTTTTGCGGACCGAGCTGACGTTTTTATTGATACCATTTTGAGGTAGATCCGATGTTTTGATCGCCCATTATTGCATTTTATTGCAATGTTGCAGCGACCAAAAAACGTAATTCTGGCTTTTTGAATTTTTTTCTTGTTACGCCGTTTACCGATCAGATTAATTCTTTTTTTATATTGATAGATCTGGCGATTCTGAACGCGGCGATACTAAATATGTGTATGTGGGTTTTTTTTTTATTATTTTATTTTCAATGGGGCGAAAGGGGGATGATTTAAATTTTTATATTTTTTTAATTTTTTTGATATTTTTAAAACATTTTTTTTGCACTTTTTGCTTGCTTCTACAGTCTCCATAGGAGACTAGAAGCAGCAACTGTCTGATCGCCTCTGCTACATAGAACAGATCACCTTTATGCAGCAGAAATGCTCCTGTATTATGAGCGCCGACCACTAGGTGGCGCTCATAGTGATCTTTACATGACAACCACTGGGGTCTGCTGCAGACCTAGGGTTGTCATGCCCACCCATCAGTGACCCGCGATCACGTGATAGGGTCACCGATAGGTGGGATAAGTGACGCGCCTCTGACGCGGCGCTGTTAAATGCCGCTGTTAGAGATTGACAGCGGCATTTAACTGGTTAACAGCCACGGGTGGATCGCGATTTCACCCGCAGCTGTTGCGGGCACATGTCAGCTGTAATAATCAGCTGACATGTGCTCGGTTCAGTGGGGGCTCACCGCCGGAGCCCTTACTGAACCGGGGATGATAGCCTGGGGCGTACTAATACGCCCCAGGCTTTAAAGGGGTTAATCCAGCATTTGATAATGCAGACCATCTATTAGTTCAGTACAGAATTGAAACACAATGTAGATTGAGCAGAAAGTCAGTTAGAAGACAGTTTCCAATAGTAGATTGTTGGCTTTCTATGTCGGGAATAATTCCGAATTCAGCAGGTCACGTTGATGTTAACAGGCTTGGACTGGCCAACAGGAAAACGGGAGAATCCTCCGGTGGGCCACCACCCTCTGATATGAACAGTACTTGGCACAATATACTTGAATCTCTATGTACAGACAAAGTCAGCATCTTATTCACTTAACAATCTATCCAGTTCATTGTTATGTAGATTTATGACTGAGGATAATGTTACGTTAATTGAAAAGTGGGGTCCTGGAGTTGGCTACTGGTGGGCCGAAACTGGATGCTGGATTAAATAAATTTACCTGTAATTTAAAGGTTTGATACCTCTGGGCTTTGTATGATTGATCTCATTATGTGCTTGTTTTTTCTTTCCAGCTTGTCCAAGAACAAAAGAAGAAAGGGATCTACAACTCCTGATATACTGCACCAGATTGCTGCCGTCTCCGATCTTCAACATGGAGGTCACTGATCACACCGCCGAATATGTTTTCCATGTTTTCTCCATAGATGTAAAGGAACTAGGGTTGAGCGAGTATGTTCTGTCCGAGTATGCTCGGGCCGAGCTCCGAGTATTTATAGCTGCTCGGTGATATGGTTGAATCGCTCCCGTGTGCATCATTTGCAACTGTTTGACAGTTTTATTATATGGGAGGAATGTGTAAGAAATAGACATTCCTCACATGTAATAAAACTGTCAAACAGTCGCAAATCATGCACACGGGAGCGATTCAACCATATCACCGAGCAGCTATAAATAATCGGAGCTCGGCCCGAGCGTACTCGGCGAAAGGGTTAATAGAACATACTCACTCATCACTAAAAGGAACGTCTCAATAGTCAACTGAATGAATATCTTCTTTTATTAGCGCCTCATGCCGACCAACCGGGAAGCTCAGAAGAAATATCTACCATTTCCTTTGGATGAAGAAAAACCTGAGCCAACATCAGTGATGCCAGAAGAGCCGAAAGAAGAGGAGATGAAGGAGGCAATGAAGTATTGGGAGGTAGAAGAAATGGAAGTAGATGAGGCAGAAGACACCAAGGCGAAAGAAGAAGATAAGGCAGAAGATAGCAAGGGGAAAAAACAAGATAAGGCAGAAGATACCAAGGGGAAAAAACAAGATAAGGCTGAAGATACCAAGGGGAAAAAACAAGATAAGGTAGAAGATACCAAGGGGAAAAAACAAGATAAGGCAGAAGATACCAAGGGGAAAAAAGAAGATAAGGCAGAAGATACCAAGGGGAAAAAAGAAGATAAGGCAGAAGATACCAAGGGGAAAAAACAACAAGATAAGGCAGAAGATACCAAGGGGAAAAAAGAAGAAGATAAGGCAGGAGATACCAAGGGGAAAAAAGAAGAAGATGCTAAAAAGTCAAAAGCAAAAGAAGAAAAGAACAACACCTGGGCCAGAAGAGTTGAGAACCAGCCAGCAGGAAGACACAAGATCCGCCAGCAGTCCATCCTTAAATACGTGAATACCAACCTCAGAGGAAGGAGGAACATCATCTGGACCATCCTCAAATCAGCGAGACGTTGATGGACTCTAAGGCACCAACATTCCAGCTGAAGGAACATCAACAGCTACAAATCTAAAAATAATAAAAATAATAGACATAAAATAGTTATTATTAGATTAAGAAAGCTTAAAAATGTAGTAAAATCATAATAAAGACTTTAATAATATTAGGAGCAGTAATAATAGCAGTAATAGAATATTAATTTGTGTAATAATGGTAGAGACATAAAAATAACATCAGCAGGTTTGATCCAGGGTTGTAGGACTGATCGCCTTTTCCCGGGGTCAAGAAGGAATTTCCCCCCTGAGACAACAATTGGCTGAATGTGTCCAGGGGTTTTTGCCTTCTTCTGGATCAACAGCTTTAGAAATAAGGACCTACGAATTAGTAAGATTATAGTAGAATTAGCAATAGTGGAGTAGTAATATAATATAGTATATAGCGTAATATTAGTGACCATAAAACAAGAATAATTTCACTAGTAAAGTAATAATAAATTTATACTATAATATTAAAAATAAAATATTAATAATATTTGTTAAATGATTAATTATTAATTAAATTAAATATTAATTATTAAAATTTGAATAAGTATTAGGAGATTTGATCCAGGGTTCTAGGACTGATCGCCTTTTCCCGGGGTCAAGAAGGAATTTTTCCACCAAGACACAAATTGGCCGAACGTGTCCGCGGTTTTTTGCCTTCTTCTGGATCAACATCTTTAGGAATTAGGATCTAATTTTTAATTTTAGTAAAATATCAATACAAATGTTAGCAATAATGGTAAGAATAAAATAGCAATAATACAAAATTATCTAGCATAAAATAGTAGAATATTAGTAATATCAGTAAAATAGCAGGAAACTAAAAATAACACAAATAATAGTAATACAAAAAATAGTATCTAAGGTAATGATTATAATAATTAGTAAATAATTAATATATATTAGGGTTTTGATTCAGGGTTCTAGGACTGATCGCTTTTTCCCGGGGTCGAGAAGAAGTTTTTCCCCTTGACACAAATTGGCTGAATGTGTCCAGGGGTTTTTGCCTTCTTCTGGATCAACAGCTTTAATTCTAGGAATCTCATAGTACTAGAGTAATAATAGCAATAATAAGTATAATAATGTTGTAATAATAATCAATAGATTGTGAGGATAAGAATAAGATAGATACAATAAATAGGTTAGTTTGTTAGTGTAGGGCCCCATCTGATGAGGTCATCTTGTCGTTGGCAGATGGGCTTGCACAATTTGATCAAAATGTGCACTAAGAACCTCAAATTTATAAGCTTAAAGAATAAGGAAGTAATAAAATACACAAGATTATAAATATAACTTTGTCTTGCCACATTATTTTCCTGTAATGAAGAAAATCAGCAAATCCAGAACATTTTAGATATTTGTATCTCTGTGTCGTAATCATAGCTGGTTAAAAACGCAATGCGACAGCATAAGAAATTGTTAGATTCTATTTTGCAATGAGGCGCACAATGTAAACGTCAACTGACACATGCCACCATGTAACCCTAGCATAAAATGTATTAAAGTAAAATGCATTAATTTATTTCGTAAACCAATAGTACACGTGAAAATTAGAAACTTTGTAATATATTTTATTAAAGAGATCTGTTTTTTTCTCCTCCTGGGCTGATCATTCATTCTCAATGTCCTTAATTCTTGGGTAAAATCTTTAGTGAATACAGATTTTCCAATTACTGAGATAGAAGATAACAGTTGGTGCTCAAAAAGTTCTATGGAGGGAGGAGGGTGGAGTTAGAGGCGGACACAAACATTCTACTGCAAGTTCTCCTGAAAGGACAATTTCACTCTAATGTGTAAATCATGATAGTTAACGTATATTTCAGACTATAAGACGCACCTAGGTTTTAGAGGAGGAAAATAGGAAAATAAAAATTTAAGCACAAAATGTGATCATGATGTACTGTTATGGAGGTAGGGGTCTTCTGCTGACACTGTTATAGGGGAAATATACCCCAATTCTATACTAATATCCCCCATCCTGGTATATATATGTCCCTCAATCCAGATATACAAGTGCTTCTCACAAAATTAGAATATCATCAAAAAGTTAATTTATTTCAGTTCTTCAATACACTAGACTTTGTGTTTTCATTGACTGTAAGCCATAATCATCAACATTAACAGAACTAAACACTTGAAATAGATCACTCTGTAATGACTATATAATATATGAGTTTCACTTTTTGTATTGAAGAACTGAAATAAATAAACTTTTTGATGATATTCAAATTTAGTGAGAAGCACTTGTATATGGCCCCGAATCCAGGTATATATGGCCCCCATCCTAATCCTGGTATGTATGGCCCCCTCATCCCCATCCTGGTATGCATAGCCGCTTCCTCCCTATCCTGGTGTGCATGATCCCCTCATCGCCATCATGATATGCACGGCCCCATCTTCCCCATCCTGGTATGCATGGCCCCCTCATCCCCATCCTGGTATGCATAGCCGCATCCTCCCTATCCTGGTATTCATGGCCCGTTCATCCCAATCCTGCTATTCATGGCCCCATCCTCCCCATCCTGGTATGCATGGTCCCCTCATCCCCCTACTGATATACTTGGCCACTTCATCCTCATCCTGGTATGTGACGCGCCCCCTGGGCCGTGGGGTGCTCGGCCGGGCCGGTCGATGCTGGGGGATGTTACGGTGGCAATGACCCAGTCCGTGACCCAGGTTGGTCAATAAAAGGGGAAAAGTAAAAGGGAATAAAGTTTTTATAGAAATAATGTTCGTGACGCCACCTGTGGTATGCGGCTATATGGGGCCGCCACTGCGGTGCAGATCCTCTAGAGCTGATGATGATGCAGCAGAGTTGGTTCAGCTCTCCACAGGCAGAGCTTAGCCCCAGGGCAGGATATAGTGATGCTATGAGGTAGATGTTGCTGGTGCTGTGTAGTGCAGGGCAGGTGATGATGCAGCAATAATTCTAGGACACTGTGGGGTGCAGTCTTCAAGGTTTTACTCACTGTTATCACACTGCTCCTGGTTACAACTGCCAGATTATAACCTCCCACGTCGTCCTGCGTTCACCAAGAAAGGGGTTCAGCAGCTCTCAAGTATTTCAGGAGTACTTAAACGGTACCCCGTTTTATGTTCCTTCCTCGGTCGTCTTCCTGTGCTTGCTCTCACCCTCCTGCCCTGCGCCTCACAATCAGTGTCCCAAGCCGGTAGCCTCGGATCTTGTCGGGCGACGTGCAGTCCCCTGGACCCTATGCGGCCACCTTTTCGGCGATATAATTGTGGTAGTTGGCAGATGCACCTTGAAAGTACAGTAGCCTCCGGTTATCTAGCTGAACGTTGCAATTCTCACTAGTTAGGGGCCGGTCCCCTCTGCGGCTTGATCCTTCCATGTCCTGGTAGATTCGGGCATACGGGTGGCCTCCAGCACTGCCCGTACCCCTAGGATCCCCTCGTTCCTCCTGTAGCCTTCCTTCCTGCTCCTCTCCTCAGTTGGTCTCACCTCCTGGGCCTCTCAGACTAGGCCCGCTCCGCCTGAGCAGAGCTCCTGCAGAGCTCCTACTCCACACACTCTCCTCCTCTGACTGAACTCCACTCCCTTTCCAAGATGGTTCCCTCTTTTATATCACTTCCATTCCTGTGCTCCCCTGTACTACGTCCTCCACCCACACCCACTACATAGTTCCACCCTTCAGCTAGGGACCAGGGACTGTGCTCTCCCTTAGGAGCAATCTCACCCTGCCCCCACTGAAGTGGAATGTGTTGGATGCAGGTGTTAGGGTCCCGGGCAGCACTCTATCCTTACCCGAGAGTGAGATACCACACCTCTGGGTGAGATGCAGTACCTCTGTGGCGACTGAACCTGCAGGGGCGCCACAATATCTTATTGATCGGTGTAATCTGACCATTGGAAACCGCACCGATCAGAAGAATGGGGAACTTTTATTCCTGTCAGGACACTTATCCACATTTTAAAATGCAGCAGCAGGTGGGACGTCTGACCGCAGCTCCATTCATCCTCTTTGAGGCTTCCAGAAAAAAAGCAAGAGCAGTCACTGAGGGAATGTATGGATCAGTGATCAAGTCGCACATGAGCTCCAGTCTAATGGGGATAAAAGCTCCACAGTCTGCCGATCGCACGGGTCCCAGCAGTCAGACCCCCACCAATCAATAAGTTATCCTTAGGCCACGTTCACACATCAGTATTTGGTGAGTATTTTACATCACTTATTTGTAAGCCAAAATCAGGTGTGGGACAATCAGAGGAAAAGTATAATAGAAACACGTCACCACTTCTGTATTTATCACCCACCCCTGGTTTTGGCTTACAAATACTGATGTAAAATACTGACCAAATGCTGATCGAGTGAATGTGGCCTTAGGATAGGCGATTACTTGTTTTCACCGGAGAACCTCTCTAAGTGCATATTTGCTACTGTGTAATAGACACAGGGCAGGGAAGGGTTAAACGTCAACGTAATTAATCTTTAATAAAGAATCTTCTAGTTATTGATATCAGAGAGAACAAGTGACCTCCATACACAACGTAATCTCCTATACAAACACCAATAATACCACATACAAGGAACAAATACCGTCACATCATGACCAGACCACATATTACCACCACATAGTAACCGAATAATACCACATACAAGGAACAAATACCGCCACACCATGATCAGACCACATATTACCACCACATAGTAACCGAATAATACCACATACAAGGGACAAATACTGCCACACCATGATCAGACCACATATTACCACCACATAGTAACCAAATAATACCACATACAAGGGACAAATACAGCCACATCATGATCAGACCACATATTACCACCACATAGTAACCGGATAATACCACATACAAGGGACCAAAAACCGCCACACCATGACCAGACCACATATTACCACCACATAATAGCAGAATAATACCACATACAAGGGACAAATACCGCCACACCATGATCAGACCACAAATTATCACCACATACAAGTGACAAATACCGCCACAACATGACCAGACCACATATTGACTGAATAATACCACATACAAGGAACAAATACCGCCACAGAATGACCAGATTACATATTACCACCAAATACAAGTGGCAAATACCACTATACTATGACAAGACTACACGTTACCATTACATAGTCACCGAATAATGCTACAATAAGGATCATGAATAAAAAACACAATACTAATACACTGGAGCTCTGTATATAGTGTGTAGGGTAGTGGTAATGTAGTGATCACCAGTGACATTATACACAGGAGCTCTGTATATAGTGTATAGTGTGCATTTACATGTAATACACTGACTCACCAGTGACGTCTCTAGTTGAAGTGCTTCATCTAGCACAGACCGCCATTACTTCTTCCATCCAAGACTTGTCACTGCAGAAAATAACCCACAGTTATCAATAGCTGATCACTTCTAGAGCACATTCCCCACTTATTTCCTGATTTCTACACTACAGCAGATGAAGAAAAAACACAATACTAATACACAGGAGCTCTGTATATAGTGTATAGGGTACTGGTAATGCAGTGATCACCAGTGACATTATACACAGGAGCTCTGTATATAGTGTATAGGGTACTGGTAATGCAGTGATCACCAGTGACATTATACACAGGAGCTCTGTATATAGTGTATAGTGTACTGGTAATGCAGTTATCACCAGTGATATTATATACAGGAGCTCTGTATATAGTGTATAGTGTGCATTTACATGTAATAAACTGACTCACCAGTGACGTCTCTAGTTGAAGTGCTTCATCTAGCACAGACCGCCATTACTTCTTCCTTCCAGGACTTGTCACTGCAGAAAATAACCCACAGTTATCAATAGCTGATCACTTCTAGAGCACATTCCCCACTTATTTCCTGATTTCTACACTACAGCAGGTGAAGAAAAAAAGTGACATAGTGCCGCCCTGCACAGTAACAGGACCTCACTTTTGTTACTCCCCCATGGACAACAGTATCCTCAAAAGTAAATTAAAGTACAGCAATAATGTCCCCTACAGTAATTATGTCCCCATTTGCCACCATAAATTAATACCACATTCTGACCCCCATACTGTAATTGTCACCCATCCTGGCCACCTTTATTTAATAATATTCCCCATCCTTGGTTCTCATGTATCTCCTCCACCCATCCTGGGCCTGTATGTATCATCCTCTCTCCCCCCCATCATGGGCCCCTATGTAACATCCTCTCCCTAACCATCATGGGCCCCTATGTATCATCCTCTCCCCCATCATGCGCACCTATAAGGCATCCTCTCCCCACTCATCATGTCGCCCTATATAGCATCCTCTCCCCCATCATGTGTCCCTATATAGCATCCTATCCCCCATCATGTGCCCAAATATAGCATGATCACACCATCATGTGCCCCTATAAAGCATCCTCTCCCCTCTCATCATGTGGCCCTATATAGCATCCTATCCCCCATCATGTGCCCAAATATAGCATGATCACCCTATCATGTGTCCCTATATAGCATCCTCTCCCCATCATGTGCCCATATATAGCATCCTCTCCCCCTTCATGTGCCCCTATATAGCATCCTCTCCCCCCTCATCATGTGGCCCTATATAGCATCCTCTCCCACACTATGTGCCCCTATATAGCATCCTCACCCCCATCATGTGCCCATACATAGCATCCTCTCCCCCATCATGTGCCCATATATAGCATCCTCTCCCCCATCATGTGCCCATATATAGCATCCTCTCCCCCTTCATGTGCCCATATATAGCATCCTCTCCCCATCATGTGCCCATACATAGCATCCTCTCCCCCATCATGTGCCCATATATAGCATCCTCTCCCCCATCATGTGCCCATACATAGCATCCTCTCCCCCATCATGTGCCCCTATATAGCATCCTCTCCCCCATCATGTGCCCATATATAGCATCCTCTCCCCCATCATGTGCCCATACATAGCATCCTCTCCCACATCATGTGACCATATATAGCATCCTCTCCCCCTTCATGTGTCCATATATAGCATCCGCTCCCCCTTCATGTGCCACTACATAGCATCCTCTCCCTCATCATGTGCCCATATATAGAATCCTCTTCCCCATCATGTGCCCATACATAGCATCCTCTCCCACATCATGTGCCCCTATATAGCATCATCTCCCCCATCATGTGCTCATATATAGCATCCTCTCCCCCTTCATGTGCCCATATATAGCATCCACTCCCCATCATGTGCCCATACATAGCATCATCTCCCCCATCATGTGCCCATATATAGAATCCTCTTCCCCATCATGTGCCCATATATAGCATCCTCTCCCCATCATGTGCCCATATATAGCATCCTCTCCCCCATCATGTGTCCCTATATAGCATCCTCTCCCCCTTTATGTGACCATATATAGCATCCTCTTTCCCCCCCATTCCTTCACTACCCTGCCTGTTCATAAAGGAAAAAAAATCTTCTTATCTTTCTGCACACCCCCGGCGGCGTCCTCTGCAGGTTCATCCTCATCATGGGCCCCTGTGGTCTCCGCCGACCGATCAGAGGCTGCGCGCAGACAGCAGCCCGCCGGCCGGATGCCTTTTCAGATCACTGCTATGCACTGTGCACTGACGTCACCGTCCGGCGCATAGCAGTGACGTTCATTGTCCACCAGCCTATCAGAGGACAAAGGCTGACGCGCGCAGCCTTGATTGACTGGCGGCCTTTGAATGTCACTGCTATGCGCCGTCTGTGCGCAGCGCATAGCAGAGAGTAGATTTTCCTGGAGGCGGCCATCAAGGGGAAGGTATGCGCAGCGCTGAGCGTGCTGCGGCCCGTGGTCAGAAAGATCATAGTTACCGGCGGGCCCCCAAAATTTTGGAGGAAAAAGTGCGTCTTATAGTCCGAAAAATATGGTAACTCTTTCTACTTCTTCTTGGCTTCTATTAATATGAATAAAGTTATCCATCAACATGATACGCCTAGAACAACCTGCATTCACAATTGTCTTACTCTGAGGGGCTACCTAATACACAGAATTATCCAAAAACGCCACAAAAATTTGAGCATTTTCAATGAAAAGCATTTCTTTGTCTAGGAGTCCTTTCTAGGATATTTTTGAACACCTTATCTCTGGCACTTGTATGCAGCGTTGGACTGGAGTACATTGGGCCCACCAGAGAAAATCATTCTTGGGGCCCACTGTGTAGCTACATAGAAATGCAGTTGTGCTCAAAAGTTTACATACCCCGGCAGAATTTTTCCTTCCTTGCCTTGTTTCAGAGAATATGAATGATAATAAAAAAACTTTTTCTCCACTCATGGTTATTGGTTTGGTGAAGCCATTTATTGTCAAACTACTGTGTTTTTTCTATTTAAATTGTAGCGTCGGCGTCCCTGCCTCCTGATAAGCAGGGACGCTGTTCCCCTCACCTCTCCGCTCCGTGCCGTGCCCGGCGTCCTCCTCCCGCTCTGCTGGCAGCGCGCGCTGCTTCCCGGCCACTGTGCTTAGGGCGCGCGCGCTCCCCCTCTCTTAAAGGGGCCGCGCGCGCCGTCCTAAGGAGTCCCCGGCCAATGGCCGGAGAACCTCACCATATATAAGGCACCTCCTCCAAAATGGAGGTGCCCGAGCAATGTTGTTGCATAGTCTATCACTTTGCTTCAGCCCTCAGGTCCCGTTACCAGTTACCTGCCAGTTACCTGCCAGATTCCTGCTTGATACCTGCCTGATACTTGTATATCTACTTGCATTCCTGCGGTCCGACAGTCTGCCTACCAGCCCTGCCAGTCTGTCTATGGATCTGATTGCCCGCTCACCTGGGAGCGCTCATCTGCTACCTGCCTGCTAGCCTACCTGGAGGCTCTGCCGTCACGTGCTGTGACCACCTGCCTGCCCAGAGACTCTTACCCGCTCACCTGGGAGCGTCCGCCTGCTACCTGCCTGCTAGCCTACCTGGAGGCTCTGCCGTCACGTGCTGTGACCACCTGCCTGTCCAGAGACTCTTACCCGCTCACCTGGGAGCGTCCGCCTGCTACCTGCCTGCTAGCCTACCTGGAGGCTCTGCCGTCACCTGCTGTGACCACCTGCCTGTCCAGAGACTCTTGCCCGCCCACCTGGGAGCGTCCGCCTGCTACCTGCCTGCTAGCCTACCTGGAGGCTCTGCCGTCACTTGCTGTGACCACCTGCCTGTCCAGAGACTCTTGCCCGCTCACCTGGGAGCGTCCACCTGCTACCCGCCTGCTAGCCTATCTGGAGGCTTCGCCGTCACTTGCCGTGACCACCCGCCTGTCAAGAGACTGTTCCCGTCACTTGCCGTGACCTCCTGCCCCCCTACCCAGAGACTGTCCCCGTCACTTGCCGTGACCTCCTGCCCTTCTACCCAGAGACTGTCCCCGTCACTTGCCGTGCCTACCTGCCCGCCTACCCTGGGAGCCACCCGCTTCCTTACAAGGACTGCCCCTTTGTATCGTAGCTCAGAGGTTCCACCTCCCAGACCCGTTACATAAATCTTAATGACAACCAAAAACATCCAAATGACCCTCATGAAAATTTCACATACCCCAGTTCTTAATACCGTGTATTCCCCCTCTAACATCAATGACAGCTTGAAGTCTTTTGTGGTAGTTGTGATGAGGTTTTGTATTTCCTCAGATGGTAAAGCTGCCCATTCTTCTTGGTAAAAAGCCTCCAGTTCCTGTAAATTCCTGGGCTGTCTTGCATGAACTGCGCGCTTGAGATCTCCCCAGAGTGGCTCAATGATATTGAGGTCAGGAGACTACTGAGGTGGCCACTACAGAACCTTCACTTTGTTTTGCTGTAGCCAAAGACAGGTCGACTTGGCCTTGTGTTTTGGATCGTTGTCATGTTGGAACGTCCAAGTATGTCCCATGCGCAGCTTCCGGGCTGATGAGTGCAAATTTGCCTCCAGTATTTGCTGATAACGTGCTGCATTCATCTTTCCTTCAACTTTTACCAAGTTTCCTGTGCCTTTGTAGCTCACACATCCCCAAAACATCAGCGATCCACCTCCGTGCTTTACTGTAGGAATGGTGTTCCTTTCACCATAGGCCTTGTTGACCTCTCTCCAAATGTAACGTTTATGGTTGTGGCCAAAAAGTTTGATTTTGGTTTCATCACTCCAAATTACCTTGTTTCAGAAGTTTTGAGGCTTGTGTCTGTGCTGTTTGACACATTGTAGGTGAGATACTTTGTGGCATTTGCGCAGTAATGGCTTTCTTCTGGCGACTCGACCATACAGCCCATTTTTCTTCAAGAGCCTCCTTATTGTGCATCTTGAAACAGCCACACCGCTAGTTTTCATAGAGTCCTGAATTTCAGCTGATGTTATTTGTGGGTTTTTCTTTGCATCTCGAACAATTTTCCTGGCAGTTGTGGCCGAAATCTTTGATGGTCTACCTGACCGTGGTTTGGTTTTTACAGAGCCCCTGATTTTCCATTTGTTAATCAAAGTTTGAACGCTGCTGACTGGCATTATCATTTCCTTGGGTATGTTTTTGTATCCCTTTCCTGTGTTATACAGTTCAACTACCTTTTCCCGTAGATCCGTTGACAATTCTTTTGCCTTCCCCATGACTCACAATCCAGAAATCAGTGGCTGGATGAAAGATGCAAGAGTCTGTCTGGATCCCAGAAACTCACTCAGCTTTTATGCACACATACTGATTACAAGGAAACAGGTCACAGGTGAGGATGTTACCTTTAGTAGTCATTCAAACCCATTTGTGTCAAATTCTGTGCATGCTATCAGGCCAAAATCACCAGGGTATGTGAACTTTTGGTCAGGGTCATTTGGATGTTTTTGGTTGTCATTAAGATTTAAAAAGAGAAAACACAGTAGTTTGACAATAAATGGCTTCACCCAACCAATAACCATGAGTGGAGAAAAAGTTTTTTGTTATCATTCACATTCTCTGAAACAAGAAAGGAAAAATTCTGCCGGGGTATGTAAACTTTTGAGCACAACTGTAAATACAAGACCACCAATTGTATGGTAAAACACGCTAATATCAGCGTATAATATAAGATAGTACACTTAATGTTATAGAAAGAGCTTGCGTCACATTTTTGGTGCAAACTCAATGATAAATGTACCCTGGTGTTTACTAACCACTAAACCAATGTTTTATTGCACCAGCGGAGTGGAAGGGATTTTATGACATCTCATCCATACGCTGAGAAAATCCACGACGTGAATTGACCGGCGCTGCGGATTTGACATCACGTGTCAATTTATGCTGTGGATATTCACCTTCGATTTCATCCTTTGCAATCCAAAGGAACAGGTCAATGGTAAAGGTGCATCATTGCGTAATAGTAAAAGCAGCAATATCTGCACAATATCTGGGTGGATATTACCACTGTTCATTTGCTGTGGGAATTCCATTGTAGAAATTAAGCAGCAAATACATTATGTGAATAGAGCCACTAATAGTGGTGGGGGTCCTAAATCAGTTATGTATGACACTGGAGTGAGAGCAAAATAGCTTTCCCTCACATCCCTTGTACACTTTTTACGGAAATCTTTCTGCCACCTATAAGGCCATAACTTTTTATGAAGGGCCTCATTTTGTTAGTAGTGGAAGAAGAAAACTGAGTGATACAGGGAGAGGGGGCTCAGTGAGGGGTGATATAGGGGGAAGGGGTGTAGTCAGTCAGCGGAGAAAGAGTGGGAGGGGGCACAGTGAATCAGGGGTGATACAGCGAGGGGGGGCTCAGTTAGTCAGGGGTGATACAGAGGGTGAGGGCTCAGTAAGTCAGGGGTGATACAAGGAGAGGGGGCTCAGTCAGTCAGGGGTGATACAGGAGGGGGCATAGTCAGTCAGGGGTGATACAGGGAGAGAGGAGGCTCAGTCAGTCTGGGGTGATATAGGGAGATGGGGCTCAGTCAGTCAGGGGTGATACAAGAGGAGGGGGCACAGTCAGTCAGGAGCGATACAGGGGGAGGGGGCACAGTCAGTCAAAGATGATACACAGGGAATGGGTGCAGTCAGTCAGGGGTGATACAGGGAGAAGATGCTCAGTCAGTCAGGGGTAATGCAGGAAGAGGGGGCTCAGTCAGTCAGGGCTTACTCACTGCTAGGCTGGAGGGAACCCTCCTTCAATCATTGCAGCTGTAGTAGGGAGTCCTATAACTCCCTCTGCTGCTTACATTGTGGGGAAGAGGAGCGCGTGTTATGGATGACAGCACAGCTCATTATCTGAGCTTTGCTGTACAGCCGAGGAGAAGAGGACACAACGAAAGCTCACATTGATTGGCTGCCCTGCTTGTTCAACGCAGGGAAGAGCGGTGACATAAAAAGTAATCAGGACACAACAACACTTTGTTACTTATAGTGAGCCGCAGTTTGCAGCAGGCGAGAGTGTCATCAATGCCGTCAGTGACGCGTGCAATGCTCTCCTGGGTTGTCTAACTCTGGGAGGAGCTGCAAGGAGTAGTGACGTAGAGGCTGGGAGAATGTCCTGCTTGCAGCTCCTCCCAGAGTTAGACAACCCAAGACAGCAGTGAGCGTATCAGACTGCGGCTCACTATTTGTAAGTAACAGAGCGGTCAGTATGCCTCTGGTGGGCCAGTCTGATCCGGCATGTCCTCCTCCCCCACATATAACATATATAGCCAAGTTCCCCTCTCCCACATATAGCATATAGCATATACAGTCAAGTCCCCCTCCCCCAAATATAGCATATATAGTCAAGTCTCCTTCCTCTATTTATAGCCTATATCCAGGGCTGGCTCCAGGTTTTCGTGGGCTTTGGGCGAAAGAGTCTCAGTGGGCCCCTTTAGCACCTAACATCATTGATGCACAGATACAGCGGAGAAATATAGGTATACAACACAGGGCCCAGCCTGTCCCCTCATCCTTCACATATGCAAACATGCACACACACACAGGAGGCAGATATGCACGCACAGGAAGCAGACATGCACACGCACAGTAGGCAGACATGCACGCACAGGAAGCAGACATGCACATGCACAGTAGGCAGACATGCACACACACACATACACAGTACGCAGACATGCGCACACACTCATGGTAAGCAGACATGCGCACGCACACACACGGAACGCAGACATGCACACGTACACTCACGGTACGCAGATATGCGCACACACGATATGCAGACATGCGCACGCACACACGGAACACAGACATGCACACACGCGGTACGCAGATATGCGCACACACACGATATGCAGACATGCATATGTTACGCAGACATGGTACACAGATATAAAGCGTTTGATACAATACGCAGACACGACTGCCCTCCGGACATCTGTCATCAGTCTTCCCCAAGATTGTGGAGCCTACTGAAACAGACTAAGGAATCTTTTGTAAATGCTTAGGAAGCCTTTGCAGGTGTTTTTTGTTAATTATTCTTATTTACTGAGATAATGACTTTTGTGTTTGTGTTTAACAGAAATAAACACTTGAAATAGATCACTCTGTTTGTAATGACTCTATATAATATATGAGATTCCCTTTTTGTATTGAAGAACAGAAATAAATGTACTTTTTGATGATATTCTAATTTTGTGAGATGCACTTGTATATATACTGTCATATTACACACATATCAATTTCATATGAAATAATATTTAAAAATGAAAACTGCTGCCACTCACAGTCTTATGAGATCCAGGAAAGAGTCTGATGGCATTAGCTGCAGAAGATGGAGGAAGTCCGGGCAGCTGCTGCATGCTGGGCAGTGGCACCGCACCAATGACAGCCTAGCCTCATCAAACTCCTTCTGCAAGAGAGGGGTGATGGCGCTCAGACTGCTGTGGTAGTCATCTCCCCAGCCGTACCCGTGCTGTGGGGGAGGGGCGAGGCTATGGAAGCTGGTCAGATTGCTCCTCTGCAGGAGAGGTGTCACTTACCACACTCATTAGCTATGCGCTGCCCAGCTAATCTGCTCCCATAGCAGCAGGCTCCCTCCCTCCCCTGCGGTGCTCCTGCTATGTGTCCAGTCAGAATGACACTGATTCCGGAGAGCTGTTACTGTCAGTGACACCTCTCCTGCACAGATGTTAGTCTGACTCCAACACCTAGCGCCAGCACAGCAGGGGAAGGAGGGAGCGTGCTGCTATGAATGCCATTAGCCGGGCAGTGCATCCCTTTGCTAGGGTATGTGGGGGAGGAGCCTTCTAACGCAGTCAGAGCTGGCCCTGCATCAGGGCCCACCAGAGGATTCACCGATTTCCCGGTGGGCTAGTCCTTGTATGTCAGACTATTTGCAATCATTTCTCTCCCATATAGGCTGAGTATTGAAACTGTCTGGTATTAAAACTCAACTTCTTTTACTTAAAGTGAAGCTATCAGAATATGAACTATTGTTTAAATCGGGTTTTTGTGTTAAACTTATTGTTTGGGGGCAATTTTTTTCCATATCACAGTGTGTACTATAAATAAAAACCACAAATCTTGCAATTTTCAAACCGACCACTTGGGCTTTTTTTAACTTTAGCTTCCTGTTGTTTCAGGAAACAACACATGTACATTAACCACAATGAAAAGATCCTATCTTTTATATTAAAGCATCTAATGAGCATATGCAAAGGTCATTGTGAAGGAAGAGGGAGCAGGGAAAGCTGTAACATTAGCTATTTTGATTGCTGGATCCTGTGTTATCAGCTGTGTTTCAGAGATGTTACCTCTCATTGCAATCCTGCCTCTGCTGATAAGGAGCCTGCTGAAAACTCTTCCTGAAAAGACAGAAAGTATGAGTCTAAAAAAAGCCCAAGTGGCCATTGTGATTTTTTTTCTTTTGTATTAAAGATCATCATATGAAAAAAAAAATGCCAACAATTTAAACAAAAATAATGTAACACATCTGAAACATACAGTCAGTCATTTTCTGCTGATAGCTTTGCTTTAAATTAACACTAATCCTAAAAATAAATGTTCAAATAAAATAAGAAAATAATTGTCCTCTCCGCTTGTTAGTCTGCAGCATTTCCGGCCTGATCATGAAACTGTCTTGTAGAAATCCTGCAGAGAACACAAGGATCAATCTCTTGTCAATCAGTTCCATCTTTGGCTGCTGAAGCCCTGACCCTTGGACAAGGAGATGGTGTGATGTTTTGTCCTACTACAAACAGGGCAGAGGGGGGAGGCTCCTGCTGCAGACACTTGTCTTACATCAACACACAGAAAAGTAAGTAGAAGAATGGGAACATGGGTGAGATATTGAGACACACAGAGATTTCTTTATATATATTACTGTATAATTTGTGACAGGTGTTGAAAAAATGCTGCAAAGTAAGAATGCTTTAAAAAATAGAAGAGGGAATAATTTATTTTTAGCAAACAAATGCAAAGTTAATGAGCAAAAAAGAAATCTAAATCACATCAACATTTGGTTTGACTGCCTCTTGCCTTCAATAAGAGCTTCAAAGCATCAATTCTTCTAGCTACATTTGTATATAGTTTTTTACAGAACTCGGCAGGAGGTTGTTCCAAACATCTTGGAGAAGTAACCACAGATCTTCTGAAGATGTCGTTTGTGCAAATGCTTCTCTCTCTTCATGTAATCCTAAACAGACTTAGTGATGTAAGATCAGGGTTCTGTGGGGTCCGGATCATCACTTCCAGGACTTCTTGTTCTTCTTCATGGATAAGTAGTTACCTATATTTCTCATCATTGAGAACTCCAAGAAATGGGCAAAGTTGGAGATCATAGACGCAGTGATCGGCCATGGAAACTTAGTACAGCAGATGAAAGACACAGCATGCTTACTTCCACTTGAAATCAGAAGATGTCCAGCAGTGCTATCAGCTCAGAACTGGCAGCGACCAGTGGGACTCAGCTACCCCCATGTACTGTTTGGAGAAGTCTGGCCAGAACTGATCCTTATGGACGAATTGAAAGCAAAAACGAACGCATTCGACACGGAAACAAGGTCAAGAGACTTAACAATGCATGAAAGCATAGTGACGGGGTGCAGAAAAATGGCAGCAGGTGCTCAGCACCGATGAGTCAAAATGTGAAATACTTGTCTACAACACAAGACAGTTAATCAGCCTGAGGCAGTGCGGCCATTGTCCCTGACTGTTACCACAGGAGCTCGGTTGTAGCTGTGCCAAGCTCCCGGTGGTAAACATGCGGGGAAATGATGATATTTCTAGTGGAAACCGGAGCAGGAAATGTTCCTTGTCTGGGAAGTTTTTGTAGGATTTTTTTTCATTTTCGGAAGAGATTTTTTTCTGGAGCGTTTTCTCGTAACCTTTTCATTGGATGGTGTCTAGTTTCGAATGTTTTTCATCTGGAAATAACTAACATACGGTACACTTTTTCTTTTTTTGCCCACATTGTGTTTTGCTTCGAATCCTGAAATTGAAAAATATGCTTAAAAGACTGGATAGGAAGAGTCTTTAAAGCGTTTTTTGAGCAATTTTTCAGACTCCTCAAAAAACTTGATGTCAACATGCCCTTCGAGACCAGATTTTCTAACAAAGCAAGAATGCAAACGCTAGATAGAGGAAACATGGCCAATAATCCTTATCTCATGGTTCTTGCATGTATAGAGAGCAGTATACTTGGTGACCTATTATTATGCAGGCTACAGAATTACAGAAAAATTCAAGTTCGAGTGTCCTTCACTACTAGCCTGGTCGTATCAGGTCTGTCTCAGCCTTGTCTCTAGGGGATCAATCAGCAGTATATGCTCCAGGTAAACAGCATAACAATATGGCTGCAATACATCTGTCTTTTATATCCTCACCCACTTGGACTATAAGACATCAGGCCACGCCACTGCTATGGGGCCCGTGAACCGGCACTGACACCGGGCCCCCCCTCCGCCCATCTGCGCCCACACTGCCCACACACAATGATGGGGCGGAAGCGTCTGCTGATGCTTACTCCTTCATCATCATTGCTTGTGCTGACGACCAGAGGGGGGCTCTAGCCATCAACGTGAGCAATGAGGATGGAGGAGGGAGTGTCAGCAGACGCTTCCACCCCCATCAGTCTTCCTCGACGTCTGACGTGTCAGAGCAGCGGCATCGATGACGTCATTTCAGGGCGCCCGCTGTTCTGATATGTGCAGCACTTCACACCAAAGGCTCAGCAGATCAGAGCATCTGGTGGAACAAGGAATAAGGAGAGGTGAGTACTGTGTTTATTTTTTTAAATCAGTGACAAAAGAGTATGGAGGATCATGGGGGGTGCATTATATTGTATGTAGGACCATGGGGTGTGCGTTACATTGCATGAAGGACCATGGGGGGTGCATTATATTGTATGGAGGACCATGGGGGTGCATTATATTGTATGGAGGACCATGGGGGTGCATTATATGGTATAGCGGACCATGGGTGGTGCATTATATTGTATGGAAGACCATGAGGAGTGCATTATATTGTATGGAAGACCATGAGGAGCACATTATATTGTATGGAGGACCATGGGGGATGCATTATATTGTATGGAAGACCATGGGGGTGCATTATATTGTATGGAGGACCATAGGGATTGCATTATATTGTATGGAGGACCATGGGAGGTGCATTATATTGTATGGAGGACCATGAGGGGAGCATTACACTGTATGGAGGACCATGGAGGGTGCATTATACTGTATGGAGGACCATGAGGGGTGCATTATATTGTATGGAAGACCATGAGGAGTGCATTATATTGTATGGAAGACCATGGGGGGTGAATTATATTGTATGGAAGACCATGGGGGTGCATTATATTGTCTGGAGGACCATAGGGATTGCATTATATTGTATGAAGGACCATGGGAGGTGCATTATATTGTATGGAGGACCATGAGGGGTGCATTACACTGTATGGAGGACCATGGAGGGTGCATTATACTGTATGGAGGACCATGAGGGGTGCATTATATTGTATGGAAGACCATGGGGGGTGAATTATATTGTATGGAAGACCATGGGGGTGCATTATATTGTATGGAGGACCATAGGGATTGCATTATATTGTATGGAGGACCATGGGAGGTGCATTATATTGTATGGAGGACCGTGAGGGGTGCATTACACTGTATGGAGGACCATGGAGGGTGCATTATATTGTATGGAGGAACATGGAGGGTGCATTATACTGTATGTAGGACCATGAGGGGTGCATTATATTGTATGAAGGACCATGGGGGATGCATTATATTATACGGAAGACCATGGGGGTGCATTATATTGTATTTAGGACCATAGGGGTTGCATTATATTGTATGGAGGACCATGGGGGATGCATTATATTGTATGGATGACCATGGGGGGTGCAATATATTGTATGGAGGACCATGGGAGGTGCATTATATTGTATGGAGGACCATGGGTGTGCATTATACTATATGGAGGACCATGACGAGTGCATTATATTCTATGGAGCACCATGGGAAGTGTATTATACTATATGAAGGATTATGAGTGGCGCATTATATTATATGGAAGGCTATGTGGGGTCATTATACTGTATGCAAGCAATTATACAGTGTGAAGGTTTGAGTGGAGTCCATCATACTATGTGGAGGGCTGTGTGGGGACCATTATACTGTTATGAGGGCTAGAGTGGGCCATTATACAATGTGGGGAGGTGTGCGGGCCATTATACATTGTGGGGCTATTATACTGTATGGAGGGCTGTGTAAGGAATCAAACTGTGCTGGGGTCACCATACTTTGCTTTGGGAGTTGAAGTTGGGTACAGTAGCATCATTATACTATTAATGTAGAGGAATTCACCATTGGGGTATCATACAGTGTTTAGGGGCACTTTTGTTGGTATGATACTTTATGGGGACAATGAAAGAGGAATCTAGGACTTCAGCAGGAGGAAAATTACTATGTAAAGGCTGGAAAGTTGTGAGATCTGCTGTTCTGTGACCCCCGACAAATATAAAAATTTTTTTTTGGGAGGGTGGGGGAATTAAACATGTTGCCATGGGGCCCGATGATTTCTGTGTACGTGTTACACGCACGCCGCTAGGTTCAGATAGGGTCGAGACAGGTTACATGAATTCTTTGGAATCCTGGGGGAACCGTTACTCAGGCGACCATAGACCGTGTCCTGTAGCTTCTCACAGGGGTATTGACCTTCAGGCATAGACAAGTAGGTTGTTTCACTTGCTGACCAGACACACTTGACAAGAGTCCTCATAAACGGTAGAACAGTAGCATTTAATAAGAAGCCACATAGCCAGTGCAAGCTAAGTCTGATGAGCAACAGGCTCTAGTGACAAACAGTACAGTTTCTTTAGCAGCACAGCAGTTCACAGTCTTCCCAGTAGTACAGGACAGCACAGTTCTAATGAAAAGGCACATTAATGAACACAGCATTCTTTACAGTACAGTGAGATGGAGGAGGGGGGAGGGATTGCTGAGGGAGATGATCCCGGTGACACCATTTTTTCCAGTCCTTATCTTTCTGCTTGACAATACTCTGCACTGCTAGTTTAGGAACTGTACCTGACCTGTGCTTAGCTTCACTTCTGACTTGAGTCCTTTTCACTTGCAGGGGCGCTTCTGTCAGAAGCAGAACACACACACCACATTTCTCTTCGGCTCCAGCCAGACAGTAAACAACTTCCCCACAATCCCCTGGTAATTCCACTCCTCCTGAGAGTCGATCAGTCTCTTCAGTGATCAGTATTCGATCATCAGATCTGAATTGGACTTCATCTGTACTCTTTGGTACAAACTTTGGAGCCTCAGGACTTAGTTCACTCTCTTGAGGATGGTACGTCCCTCTCCTTGCCGGTCCGAGAAATACAACGGTGTGCTCTTGCTCATCGGCACTTTCAAGGTCACTATCCACCTCCGGAGCTTGAGTCTGTGGAGGTCCCTTAGTTGATCTCGGTCGATGTCGGTCTGCTTCTGGAAAGTTTTGTTGTGGTGGGAGATAATCACAAGGGTAGTAACAAATTCCGATGGACTATTCTGGTTTTCTTGTCTCCTCTTTCCAATCAAATTTCATACACTGGAATGTCATCAGCTTTCCTCTTTACGACCACATACACCTTGTCCTCCCAGTACGAACAAAGTTTTCCTGGACCACATTTCTCACGTACGTTCTTGACTAGCACCCGGCTTCCCGGTGCCATTTCTGCTCCATAACATTTTTGATCTTAGTACTCCTTACTCTTGCTCTGTCCTTGCGTAACCACTTTGGACGCTATGTTGTATGCCTCTGCCATCCATTCCTTCCATTTCCGAACGTACTCCAGATATGTTCTGTAAGTCTCTGACACCGGAGTATCGAACATGATGTCGACTGGCAGTCTTGGCGATTGTCCATACAATAGGAAGAAGGGTGAGTAACCCGTTGCATCGCTCTTTGTACAGTTATAGGCATGTACCACTTTTGACAGAGAACTCTTCCAGTCTTTCTTCTCGTCAGCTGTTAAAGTGCGCAACATCAACAATAATGTCCGGTTAAAACATTCCACTTGTCCATTACCCTCTGGGTGATAGGACGTTGTGTGGGATCTCTGAATTCTACAGTACTTTCCTAGCTTGGCAAAGAGCTGGTTCTCAAATTCTCGTCCTTGGTCATGGTGTAAACTCGTAGGGAACCCAAACCTCAAAGCAAAATCATTGAAGATCTTCCCTGTCACTGTTCGACCAGCTTTATTGGCGGTGGCATATGATTGGGCAAATTGAGTAAAATGGTCCATCACCACCAATATGTATTCGTAACCACCCTTTCACGTCTGAAGATGTAGAAAGTCTATTGAGACCATCTCACACGGATAGGTAGTTTGAATGTTGCCAATAGGTACCAGGGTTGATGTGTTGGGATGTTTATCTTTCAGACACCCACACTCCCTGGTCACGTACCTCTCAATATTTCTCTGCATGTACGGCCAGAAGAAACGTTCACGGATCAAGTTGGTTGTCCTTTCCACTCCCAGGTGTCCCATGTTTTCATGGAGTTCTTTGAAGACCAACCTACGGAATACTCTGGGTAGTACCAACTGCCGGTTTTGCCCTCCTTTACGATACAGGATACCGTCTCCACTGAGGTAGAGCTTCGTCCATTCTTTAACTAAAACAGATACTCCCGTCTACTTGGAAATCAATTTTGATCCACATAAAGTAGTATTCTACCAATTATCTGATATTCCTGTTGTGCTCTACAGATTTTTCATTTTGGTAGTTGTTGAATGGACAGGGGGTGATCTTGTTCTCTCGCTTTTATGGTGTTTTCCACCGTCAACAGACACCACAGTGGTGTGTCTTCCTCTTGATAAGCTTGCACTGCTTGGGTAGTGCTCTCAATTGCTTCCAGATTGACTTCCTCCGAGCATTCTTGCATGAACTCCTCAGGCTCTGGTGGCATTCTCGACAATCCGTCAGCATCCGCATTGTATTTTCCTGGCCTGTACTTAATGCTGAAATTGAAGTCAGATAGTTTAGCGACCCATCTCTGACCCGTTGCATTCAGTTTGGCTGTAGTAATAGTAAGGACATAGGTCAAAGAGTTGTTGTCAGTGTATACCTCAAACTCTTTGCTGTAGTAGAGATAATCTCTAAATCGTTCACAGATAGCCCATTTCAATGCCTGGAACTCCAATTTTCCGGAATGTAGATGGTTATTCTTCTCGGCGTCTGTCAACGTTCTAGAACCGTAACTGATGACTCTCAATTTTCCATCTTGATGCTGATACAGGGAAGCTCCCAGTCCAACTTGAGAAGCGTCACAATGAAGAACAAATGGTAAGTTGAAATCAGGATATCCCAAGATGGGTGGTTTTATCAGGTAGTCTACTAGTTCTTCCAATACCTCCAGGTGGTCTACTGTCCACAGAATGGGTTGTTGGGATGAAACGTCATTGTTTCTTTTAAGCCCTGTCCTACTCGCGTTCTTCTTTTTCTCCATGGGTGTTGTTTACTCTGTCGTATCCCCCAAGGAGAGGTATAGCGAGGTGGCAATCCTGGAGAAGTTCTGAAATAAGTATGATAGTAGGCGAGGAATCCTAAGATCTGCCTCAACTCCCCGACAGTAGAGGACCGCTTGTCCAGCAAACCCGCGTCGCTGATTGGTTTGGCCGCGGCCAATCAGCGACGCAGGATTTCAGAAAAAGATGGCGGCCGTTAGCGGCTCATCTGCCGCACGGAGGTCAGCGGCGATGCAGCAGGGAGATGACCGGCGCAGCAGAAGGATCCCGACCAGCGGCGCTGCTGACCTCCATGCGGCTACCGTCAAGAGATCAGTGGCCCGTGACCAATCAGCGATATTGGCGCCAAATTTAAACACTGCTTTGCTAATTGGTCGCGGCCGGCGACCGCGACCAATCAGCGATATTGCAGCCAAATTTAAACACCGCTTGGCTGATTGGTCGCAGTCGCCGGTCGCGACCAATCAGCGATTTTGGCGCCAAATTTAAACACGCTCTCCGGTCCTCCCTAACACGGTTCGGTGATTGGTCGCAGCCGCCGCCAAATTTAAACACCGCTTGGCTGATTGGTCGCGGTCGCCGGACGCGACCAATCAGCGATATTGCAGCCAAATTTAAACACAGTTTGGCTGATTGCGCCCGGTCGGCCGCATACATATTCTAGAATACCCGATAAGTTAGAATCGGGCCACCATCTAGTACAGTATATAATGGACCCCATACATTGCTCCATACAGTATATAATGGGCCCCATATATTGCTACATACAGTATATTCTGGGCCCCATTTATTGCTCCATACAATACAATGGCCCCATATAGTATGTAATGGGCCCCATGTATTGCTCCATACAGTATAATGGCCCCATATAGTATATAATTGGCCCCCTATATGGCTCCATACAGTATATAATGGGCCCCATATATTGTTCCATACAGTATAATGGCCCCATATAGTATATAATTGGCCCCTTATATGGCCCCATATAGTATATAATGGGCCTCATATATTACTTCATACAGTATAATGGCCCCATATAGTATATAATAGGCCCCTTATATTGCTCCATACAGTTTATAATGGGCCCCATATATTGCTCCATACAGTATAATGGCCCCATATAGTATGTAATGGGCACCATGTATTGCTCCATACAGTATAATGGCCCCAAATAGTCTATAATTGGCCCCATGTATTGCTCCTTACAGTATAATGGCCCCATATAGTATATAATGGGCCCCATATATTGCTCCATACAGTATACACTGGGTCCTCTAAATTGCTCCATACAATGTAAAGGACCCATGTAGTATATAATGGGCCCAATGTATTGCTCCATACAGTATATACTGGGCCCCATAAATTGTTCCATACAGTATATACTGGGCCCCATAGATTGTTCCATACAGTATAATTGCCCAATATAGCATATAATGGGCTCCATGTATTGCTCTAAACAGTATATAATGGGCCCCATAAATTGTTCCATACAGTATCATTTCTCTATATAATATATAATGGGCCCCATACATTGCTCCATACAGTTTAATGGCTCCATACACTATACAGTGCCTACAAGTAGTATTCAACCCCCTGCAGATTTAGCTGGTTTGATAAGATGCAAATAAGTTAGAGCCTTCAAACTGCAAACGAGAGTAAGTTTTATGAACAGAAGCATAAATCTTACAAACCAAAAAGTTATGTTGCTCAGTTGAATTTAATAAAATTTTAAACATAAAAGTGTGGGTCAATTATTATACAACCCCTAAGTTTAATATTTTGTGGAATAACCCTTGTTTGCAATTACAGCTAATAATCGTCTTTTATAAGACCTGATCAGGCCGGCACAGGTCTGTGGAGTTATCTTGGCCCACTCCTCCATGCAGATCTTCTCCAAGTTATCTAGGTTCTTTGGGTGTCTCATGTGGACTTTATTCTTGAGCTCCTTCCACAAGTTTTCAGTTGGGTTAAGGTCAGGAGACTGACTAGGCCACTCCAACACCTTGACTTTTTCCCTCTTGAACCAGGCCTTGGTTTTCTTGGCTGTGTGCTTTGGGTCGTTGTCTTGTTGGAAGATGAAATTACGACCCATCTTAAGATCCTTGATGGAGGAGCGGAAGTTCTTGGCCAAAATCTCCAGGTAGGCCGTGCTATCCATCTTCCCATGGATGCGGACCAGATGGCCAGGCCCCTTGGCAGAGAAACAGCCCCACAGCATGATGCTGCCACCACTATGCTTGACTGTAGGGATGGTATTCTTGGGGTCGTATGCAGTGCCATCCAGTCTCCAAACGTCACGTGTGTGGTTGGCACCAAAGATCTCGATCTTGGTCTCATCAGACCATAGAACCTTGAACCAGTCTGTCTCAGAGTCCTCCAAGTGATTATGAGCAAACTGTAGACGAGCCTTGACATGACGCTTTGAAAGTAAAGGTACCTTACGGGCTCGTCTGGAACGGAGACCATTGCGGTGGAGTACGTTACTTATGGTATTGACTGACACCAATGTCCCCACTGCCATGAGATCTTCCCGGAGCTCCTTCCTTGTTGTCCTTGGGTTAGCCTTGACTCTTCGGACAAGCCTGGCCTCGGCACGGGAGGACACTTTCAAAGGCTGTCCTGGCCGTGGAAGGCTAACAGTAGTTCCATAAGCCTTCCACTTACGGATGATGCTCCCAACAGTGGAGACAGGTAGGCCCAACTCCTTGGAAAGGGTTTTGTACCCCTTGCCAGCCTTGTGACCCTCCACGATCTTGTCTCTGATGGCCTTGGAATGCTCCTTTGTCTTTCCCATGTTGACCATGTCTGAGTGCTGTTCACAAGTTTGGGGAGGGTCTTAAATAGTCAGAAAAGGCTGGCAAAAGAGATCTTTAATCCACACATGTGAAGCTCATTATTCTTGGTGCCTGAACTACTTCTTAATACTTTTGGGGAACCAAACAGAATGCTTGTGGTTTGAGGGGTTGAATAATAAATGACACTCTGAATTAACTTTTATCGTTTTAAAAAAAATAAAAAAAATAAAAAAAAATAAAATTTGCTGCAGTGCATTTCCCACTTCCAGGCTGATCTACAGTACAAATGTCACAATGTCAAGTTAATTCCACATGTGTCAACCAGCTAAATCTGCAGGGGGTTGAATACTACTTGTAGGCACTGTATACTGGGCCCCATATATTGTTCCATACACTATAATGGCCCCGTATATTCATAGGCAGATTATAATGAGGGCAATCTGGACCTCCGCCCGGGGCCCCGGGGCTCCAGGGGGCCCGGGGCGTCCATGGCTAGATTGCCCTCATTATAATATGTGCGGCGCCACGGCACATACCGGCAGTCAGAGGCGGGGGGCCCCCGGACTGCTCCCCCAGCAGCTATGCATGGCCGCTACTTCTTCTTCGGCCGTGTCTGCTAGTGTGATGTCACGCAGTGCGCGCTGCACTGCTGCACCGGAGAGGAGCCGAGCCGGGGTATGGTGAGTATGTGTCAGCGTGTGTCTGTGTGTGCAGGCAGATATCATTGTGTGATGTCTGTTTATATGTTTTTTTTGTGTTGCAAATGTGTTTATGCGTGTATGTATATGTCTGTATGTGTTTCTGTGTGTGCGTGACTGCGTGCGGCCTCCCGCTGTGTATAGATGGTTATGTGTGGCCTCCCGCTGTGTATAGATGGCTATGTGCGGCCTCCCGCTCTGTATAGATGGCTATGTGCGGCCTCCCGCTGTGTATAGATGGCTACATGCGGCCCCCCGCTGTGTATAGATGGCTATGTGCGGACTCCCGCTGTGTATAGATGGCTATGTGCGGCCTCCCGCTGTGTATAGATGGCTACATGCGGCCCCCCGCTGTGTATAGATGGCTTTGTGCGGACTCCCGCTGTGTATAGATGGCTATGTGCGGCCTTCCGCTGTGTATAGATGGCTACATGAGGCCCCCCGCTGTGTATAGATGGCTATGTGCGGCCTCCTGCAGTGTATAGATGGCTACGTGTGGCCTCCCGCTGTGTATAGATGGCTAGGTGCGGCCTCCCGCTGTGTATAGATGGCTATGTGCGGCCTCCCGCTGTGTACAGATGGCTATGTGCGGCCTCCTGCTGTGTATTGATGGCACCGTGCGGCCTCCTGCTGTGTATTGATGGCACCGTGCGGCCCCCTGCTGTGTAGAGATGGCTACGTACGGCCTCCCGCTGTATATAGATGGCTATGTGCGGCCTCCCGCTGTGTACAGATGGCTATGTGCGGCCTCCTGCTGTGTATTGATGGCACCGTGAAGCCTCCTGCTGTGTATAGATGGCTACGTGCGGCCTCCCGCTGTGTATAGATGGCTAAGTGCGGCCTCCCACTGTGTACAGATGGCAATGTGCGGCCCCCTGCTGTGCATAGATGGTTACTTGCGACCTCCTGCTGTGTATAGATGGCTACATGCGGCCTCCTGCTGTGTATAGATGGCTACGTGTGCTCAATATTAAGCCGTACAATTAATGAAAGGCTATGTGCCCACGATACAGAAATGCTCCGGATTTCTTTTGAGTGTTTCTGCTCTCTCTGGCAGAAAAAATGCATGCGGATTGTACATGCGGATTGTACATGCGTTTTTCCTGCCAGGGACATGCGGATGTGAAGCGTTCTTCACATGCATTTCCGCATGCGGGTTGTCAAGCGCTTTCCAAGCGATTTTAGCATCACTTGGAAAAGTGCTTGACAACTTGGTCACACTATATAAATCAGTGGTAAATGGTAAAAAATAAAAAATAAATATATACTTACCTTCTGATGGCCTGCCGACATCAGCGGTCGCGTGACCCGTCACATGGCTAAATGACGTCACCACAGGTCCTTTAGTCTACCGCGAGCTGCCAGCAAGCCAGGACACATCGGATAAAGACACCGGGGGCCATCAGAAGGTAAGTATAATATTTATTTTTTATTTTATTCTTTTTTTTACAGGTTCTATGGTACCCGGGTCCGGAGGAGAGTCCATCCGCACATTGAAACAGTTGGATTCCGCATGTACAGATGCAGTGATGCGGATTTCATGCGTTCCAATCCAAGTCAATGGCGGCGAAAACGCAGCGCTTCCGCAAAATAATTGGTAGTGCTGTGGATTTTTCCGCAATGATAATCCGCAGCGGAAATTTCCGCAGCATGTGCACAGTTCATGCGGATTATCATTGGGGAACATGGCAGACCTTCTACCAAGCGTTTTTTAAGCGTTTCTGCAGCGGAATTGCCGCTGCGGAAACGCTTAAAAAACGCATAGTGGGCACACAGCCTAAAAAAATTATTAGAATTAATATATTAATATTGTGCCAAATTAATTTCACGTGAACTATCACATGATCTATCACAGGGGATCATGTGACATGTGATACATCAGGTGTGTGTGGGGGGCCCGCGCCTTCTAAACTGCCCGGGGCCCTGGCTACTCTTAATCCACCCCTGCGTATTTTATATACTGGACCCCATATATTGCTCCATACAAAATATAATGGGCCCCATATATTGCTCCATACAGTATACTGGCCACATATAGTATATAATAGGCCCAATAAATTGCTCCATACAGTATAATGGCCACATATAGTATATAATGGGCCCCATATATTGCTACATACAGTATGTACTGGGCCCCATATATTGCTGCAGAGTATAATTTCCCCATATAATATATAATGGGCTCCATAAATTGCTAAATACAGTATAATGGCCCCATATAATATATAATGGGCCCCATATATTGCTCCATACAGCATAATGGCCCCATATAGTGCTCCATATAGTATAATGACCACATATAGTATATCATAGGCCCCATATAGTGCTCCATACAGTATAATGGCCCCATATAGTGCTCCATATAGTATAATGACTACATATAGTATATAATAATCCCCATATAGTGCTCCATACAGTATAATGGGCCCCATATATTGCTCCATAAAGTATATACTGGGCCCGATGAATTATTCCATACAGTATAATTGCCCCATACAGTATATAATGGGCCCCATATATTGCTCCATACAGTATATACTGGGCCCCATAAATTGTTCCATACAGTATAATTGCCCCGTATAGTATATAATGGGCCCCATATATTGCTCCATACAGTATAATGGCTCCATAAAATATATACTGGGCCCCATATATTGCTCCATACAGTATAATGGCCCCATATAATATATAATGGGCCCCATATATTGCTCCATACAGTATATACCAGGCCCCATATATTGATCCACAGTATAATGGCCCCATATAGAATATAATGGCCCACATATATTGCTCCATACAGTATAATGGCCCCATATAGTATATAATAGGCCCCATATATTGCTCCAAACAGTATATACTGGGCCCCATATATTGCTCCATACAGTATATATCGGGCCCCATATATTGCTCCATATAGTATATACCGAGCCCCATATATTGCTCCACAGTATAATGGCCCCTTATAATTTATAAAGGGCCACATTTTTTATTCCATACTGTATATACTGGGCCCCATATATTGCTCCATACAGTATATACTGGGCCCCAAATATTGCTCCATACAGTATATACTGGGCCCCAAATATTGCTCCATACAGTACATACTGGGACCCATATATTGCTGCACAGTATAATGGCCCCATATAGTATATAATGGGCCCCATATATTGGTCCATACAGTATATACTGGGACCCATATATTGCTCCATACAGTATAATGTCTTCAAATAGTATATAATAGGCCCCATATATTGCTCCATACAATATAATGTCCCTTATAGTATATAATAGGCCCCATATATTGCTCCATACAGTATATAATTGGCCCCATATATTGCTACATGCAGTATAATGTCCACATATAGTATATAATGGGCCCCATATATAGCTCCATACAGTATATACTGGGCCGAATATATTGTAGCACAGTATAATGGCCCCATATAGTATATAATGGGCTCCATAAATCGCTAAATACAGTATAGTGGCCCCATATAATATATAATGGGCCCCATATATTGCTCCAAACAGCATAATGGCCCCATATAGTGCTCCATACAGTATAATGGCCACATATAGTAAATAATGGGCCCCATATATTGCTTCATACAGTAAATAATGGGCCCCACATATTGCTCCATACAGCATAATGGCCCCATATAGTGCTCCATACAGTAAAATGACCATATATAGTATATAACAGGCCCCATATAGTGCTCCATACAGTATAATTGGCCCCATATATTGCTCCATACAGTATATACTGGGCCCAATATATTGCTCCATACAGTATATACTGGGTCCCACATATTGATCCACAGTATAATGGCCCCATATAGTATATAACATGCCCCATATATTGATCCATACAGTATGATGGCTCTATACATTATATAATGGGCCCCATATATTTCTCCATAC